>NW_015506134.1:28097-142118 GCF_001515645.1 Sinocyclocheilus grahami
AAAAATTTGTTTGGGTTTGGCCAGAATTTAACTTAAAGTATAAAGTGACTTGCAAAAATACTTGCAAGTGTACTCAATACATCAGAAACTGCAGGTTTCACCCTTGAATTAGCACAACTGGTTTTAACTAAGTACCAAATCAGCACATTATAAAGATTTTTTAGCCGATTTTCATAGAGTATTGGCTGCTGAAAATGGGCCTTTTACATAACTTTCTTAAAAAATGTTTTATTATATTATATATTATATTATATCATAATTATTCGTTTTGATTTTAAAATATTTAAATTAAAATATTAATTTATAATGAATTCAATTTTAAATAATAAGAAATAAATATTATTTGTGCTAATTTACAGTACTATTAATCTACCAAAAATATTTATTTATTTTATGTATTTTTATCATTTTATATTGGGTCAAAAATGAACATTCTAGAAGATACCCAGACCACTCTAGCATTGTGATTAGTAAGGTTTGCACAGGTACGCACCAATTTCTGATCATTATTTCATGGTTTTCCGACTTCTGCATTAGTGCATTATGAAACCATATAGAGAGTTTAACATTCCGAGTCAAGGAATTGTTGTAATCTGCAACTTTTGACTCACGTTTAACACTTTATTCCCAGTTTTCTATAATGCATGAGGTATGTTATGACATATCTTACAGCCACCAAGATATTAGTATTCACAGAAGAGCTTAATATATTTTAAAGGCAAAAGGAAGATGATTAGAAAATACATTATTCATCATCAGTCTGGTTTCATAGGATTATGAAATATGTATTTTAGTTTTTTCATATAGCTTTTGTTGTCTTATGTTTTTCAGACAGCACAGACTGAAACCAGAACAAACCATTCATTGACCTGTTTCGCCGACTCTAAGCTGTGTTAACGTATCATTACTGCTGATAACAACCTGCTTGATTTTCACAGAGCAGCATAATCAGATGATGGATTTAAATTTTCAGAGCCATGAGAATTACATATTTCAACTTCCCCTTTACTAGAGGGACTGGCAGTAAGCATCCACCTAGAAACACCCAAGCAACTAAGGTGATAGTAGGTGGGATCTTACTCTGGTATCAACGTTTGATATGGGGCTGGATTAACAAAAAGAACATCATCTTAAGAAGTTAAGAAATTTCTCAAGATAAATTCCAAGTTCATAAGAGTGCATGTGCTTCTTGAAAAATACTGTTATCAGATATACTCTTAAAAATTTTGTTTGTTATGAACATAATAACAGGCTTTGATTATCTGATTGATACCAGACTCACTGATAAACTCAATGAAAAACACTAAAAGGCCATCTTTTTGCATTCCCTGCAAATTACTGTAGTATGTATTGTATGTAGCTAGTGTTACATTGTAATGCTTAATATTTGAAAAACCTAATAAACTAATTAATCATCTTACCTTTGGGGATTTTTGACAAGTTGATGGTGATCCTAACTTTAAAGGCTATTTACAATGTTTAGGAAGATTCTTTTTAAGGATTTGAATTCTTGCAATCTTAAGAAAAAAAAGGACATTCTTAAGAAGTATTTTAGGAATAAATTGTATTTATTTTTTTATTTTTATTTTTTTGGGGGGAGGAAGTAAGAATAGCAGTTAAGAAGGATTTTATTCTTGAGAGTGTTTTGTAAATCTGGCCCGAGGACATAATAAACAAACAAGCAAAAAAAAACATCTGTGCATGAAATTTCAGACAATATCCTACTCAAGGATCTGCTAAGATTCCTTCTGGTTATTGTTTCATCATTAAGGTTAATGTTCCCTTATTGCTCTGAAATTGGCAGCAAACACATCCATTCAAACAGGGCCTGATGATGAAAGTGGTTCATTCATCGGGAGTTCTTTATGTTGCAGGTAATGAAAAATGATAAACCCCGGCGAACTCGACATCATCAAATCAAAGACTATGTAAATGAACAGATCTGAGAATACAGACAAGCCACTGGCTCTTGTGTGCACGTTCCACTTCCTCTTTCATCCAACCATGAACAACGATCTCACAAACACTCTTCACATAGACAAAAAAAGACAAAAAACAGTCTGGCCCTCCACCTCCCCCTGCTGAATTCTTAATAATGGTGTACATATTGCTGAAATTGCACCATGCGCTTGTATATAAAACGTCTCCATAAAATTAATTTAGCAAAGATGCAGCCATCAAAGAAACGTCCGGCTTATTCATCGAGGGACAATGTGGAAACTAATTTCCCCGAGGTTGCCACACTGGCTGTCTTTATGTCAGTTTTTCCGATACACTTGTGTCATCGTGCCGCTCTGAAAATTAAAACAGTGACTGGCAGTTTTGACGGCTTTCATTGAGCCCACCTCATGCACTTTACCTTTTCGTGTGTTTCGAGCATATGAATTGAAGGCGCTTATTATATTTGTGAATAGTCCATTATGTGCATTCGGAGCCGTGCTCAGGGGCCCGTTCTGTTTGTCACAGAGAGTCTGTTTTTGATTGATGGGGCCGTGGTTTGTCACAGCTGGAAGGGAGGGGATAGACTTGGGCGGTATAGAGAAATTGATGCACCACACAGAGCTCTGCAATTAAGCTGTTTTCTTTCTGTTAATTAAAAGCAAATTTGTCACTGCAACAAGAGGAGCTGTCTTCTTCTAATTGCCACCCAGCATTGCCAAACATGAACCTGTTATTGAAATGGTCTGTCTTTTCTTACTCTCTTATTTTCTGTGTCGCAGGGTCGACGGGGGAAAACAGGAGAACAAGGGGCTCCAGGACCACCGGTAAGAATTATAGTTTATGGTTTGTGAAGCTTTACACTTACAAGACAAGAAAGCAAAAATGAAAGTTGAATAATTGGCCAATGAAAAACTGGAAGGCCTGCCCAATCCAATCATGAGCTTGGCAATGCAACAGGAGAAGCAAATTAAACTTCATTTACAATTAGTTCTCTGTAATCAAGCATTATTATTATTTTTACTTATAGTTTTTTTCTTCTTAAGTGAATTTGCAAAGACCCCACAAAGTATTAGGACACTTATGTCACACTTAAACATGTTTGAATGTCATTGAATTAGATACAAAATGTCAAAGCAAGACTATTATTAGTAGTAGAGTTTTATTTATAAAATGTTTTGCATTTGGTTTATTCCTGCCTGCCAACTGATTTGATATTTTATTATGCAATACAATAAGAGTAATAAATTGTTTCAGTGTTTGTTAAGTATCCAAGTAATCTTTAGGGCCTCTGTATCCTGTTTTAGAGATATTTAGATTTTTTATTTTTTATAGTACAGGAACCGATTTAATCAGCGGTTGAAAAATAGACTGAGTGGATTGACTCAGAGGAGTTTTGCCTCATGAAATAAATCAGGAATCAGTTTTTTTAGTGAAACAAGTATGAATAATTATATTTATTAAGCATTTATAACTTGTGAGTTAAAAATGTCTCACTATTTGGCAGGTATTGCATTAAAATCACGCTTTTTATTCATGCATTTATAACTGCTTAACAATGATTTATAATGCATTTGTAAATGAGTTAGTCATTTATGAACACCTTTATAAGCCCTTTACAAAGGTAACCTTTATGTAAAGTGTTACCATTTTATTTAATTAGTGCAGAAGTGCATTAGAAAATAAATGAAATAAAACTTCAAGTTTGCTACCTGTTGATGTCATATTTGGTATATTTCTGCATTAATATGATGAGACATTCTCAGGCCCACATAGCATCTGTGCCCACAAAGCTTTTTAGAAATCTCTATGCCTATTTTTTATGCATTTCTACGCCTGCCATTGACAAAGTTTTAACTCCTGAGTGTTTGTCTCTTACATATTCATTTTAGTGAGATATTTCAGCTACTAACGAGTGTAGTAGCTCAATTTTACAAAATTTGAATCCATGCTCCAGCTTAATACCAGCAACCGTGTGTGAAAACCTTGTGAAGACTTACAGAAAACGTTTGACCTCTGTCATTGCCACCAAAGGGTATATAACAAAGTATTGAGATTAAATTTTGTTATTGACCAAATACTTATTTTCGACCATAATTTGCAAATAAATTCTTTAAAAATCCTACAATGTGATTTTCTGGATTTTTTTTCTCATTTTGTCTCTCATAGTTGAGGTATACCTATGATGAAAATTACAGGCCTCTCTCATCTTTTTAAGTGGGAGAACTTGCACAATTGGTGGCTGACTAAATACTTTTTTCCCCCACTGTATATTATATTTATGAAAAAAAGTATATATATTTAAATATAATGTTTTTTAGATGCAACTCATTTGTACCATTTCATTTATATCACTTCTACCTAATTTCGTCCCCCTGCAATTCATAGTCATTACAGATTCAGAAAGCATGATTGTTGTCATAAATCTGCTTCAAAAGCAAACAAAATTTGTCATTGTGCATAATGGATAGATACCTGCTGCTATATTCATCCCCCTCAAGATGAGATTTCTTGTTTTTTGCATTGGCTCAAGTTAAATCTCCATCACATGCACTGTGTGGATTAGTGTTTCAAATTACGATTTCAAGCAGCCCAGAGGGCCATATTAAAAGCAGTCCCATGCATAAGTGTTATTGAAGATCCCGATGAGACACTCAAAGGGGCCCTAGTTTACTGCTTGATAAATAGTCATCTCATCACAGCCGTGGCATCAGTATGGAAATGTGTCTGAAGTAAAAATCACACACACACACACACTTCGGGCTTTGAAATATTTGTTGCATCAGAAATGTATGCCATATTTACATTGCCTTTGGCTTGGTGGTTGTATCCACATGTGTAGAACTGGATAAACATTGCCAGCTTTACTGAATCTCTTTTAAGTTGGAAATTAGTGATTAATACATTGCTATATTGAATGAAAACGTAAAGGAATACTTCACCCAAAATGGAAATTCTGACATTATTTGCTCTCTCTTGTGTTTTAAAACAGTTTGACATTTTTTTGTTGAGACTGTGCTGGTTGCTCTTTTCCATGCAGTTACTATAAATAGGAACTTAAGCAAAAGCATCAAAAAAGTGGTTCATTGGACTTGTTTACTACAGTAATATTGTGTAAGCAACACACTGACATTGAAGTAGTTATTCACTGCTAAACCTCACCAGTGATTGTGTTTACTACTATAATGAGTCTGCTTTGTTAACGAATCATTTAGAGTGGTTTTGTAAATCGAATCAACTGATTCATTGAAAAGATTCAAGTAAAGTCACCTTTATTTATAAAATGCCTAAACAATACAGGATGCTTAAAAGCAGTTTCACAGTAATAAACAGGGAAGCAACAGTATCAATGATGCTAACTTTATCAAATATGAGACTAATTCAAATTCTGCTCTAAAGCAGCTCAAAAAAGACAATAGTGTCATTCAGCTCAAGTCAGTTAAGTGTTGGTTCAGATTCAGTTCAGTGACTGTGTAACATTTAATCAATTATGAAACTTTGATTTGATTCAGCTTTAAAGCATCTCTACAGATGACGTTAGTGTCAACATTCAGTGCCAGATAAGAATAAGGGTCTGTTTTTCACACAAAGCTAACATATTGCTTCAGAAGACTTGGGTCGTATGGACCACATTTATAATATTTATGATATTTTTGCGACCTTTTGAACACCCCATTCATTGTAATCGCATTTCCTAAAAAAGGAATACATTTTTGGTTCAACTGTTTTTTTAAAGATCCACTAAGCCGCAAAACGAACTGCAAATGTTGCCAGATCTGCTCTGCATACTAACATTTACTGGCACTTTAGTTTCACACATGCTGCTGTAAATCTCTGTCACTTTCCATTACAGGAAAGTTATAAAGTGGTGAACACAAAGTCACAAGAGTCGGGAGCGAAGTGGTTTCGAAGAGTGACATTTTTAAATGGCAGTGTCCCGATAATTTCCGTGGCATGTGCCAACCTTGCTTCTGTCCTCGGGAGCTGGCATTTACGAGTGGCCTGTCGTCAGTGGTGGGGAGGAGGAGGCCCCGGGCGGCACAGACATCCTCCCCCAGCCTCGAGGTGTCGAGGAACACCATGTGCGGTCCAGGAGCCCTAATCTGTCTGGATATTTAGTTGAGCTGATGTGTCTAGTGACCTTTGTCAAGGACGTTTGCAGGTGTTGTTGCTGCAGTCGTGGGCGACAGAGGCTAATACGCAGCGAATGGTGTCCTGGTTGCAGGGTCAGGCAGTTAAAGCCAAATTTACATTTTATTTTGACTTTTACAAAATCAGGTTTTGGGTTTTAATAAATAAGCTTCCTTGGCCAAGACATTTTAAAATGAGCTTCCAAATGCAAGTGTAAGTGATTTGATTGACTCATACTGAGATTTATTTCTTCAACACAGGGTCCACCTGGAACATGTGACGCTAAAGCTGTTAAGGTAAGATTTAGTTTTTTTTTTAAGTTTTTTTTTTTTTTTGTAAGCAGAAACATTCATAGGTTGGGAAGTGTAAACACCGTGGCACTTTCAAAACATACACATCAATGTTTAAAGGTGGGGTAAGCGATTTTTCAAAAACGCTTTAGAAAACTAATTCGGGCCGAATAGCAAAACAAACTTGTAGCCAATCAGCAGTAAGGGGCGTGTCTACTCATGATGTGGAGGAGAAGAGCGTTCAGTGCACAGGACGGACATTAGCCGAGCCAAGCGACAGAAAGATAGAGATGGCGAATAAAAAAACAAAAGAGGAAAACGTTTGCGGAACAAACTAAGGCTTAAGGCAATAAGGCAAGAAGTAGGGCCCGTGTAAATATCGGATCAGCTTTCCAGCGCTGGAGAGAACTCAAGGAGCGGAGGCCTGCGATCGGACGGCGAGGTTGCTTTGTTTCATCTCGATAGGTGAGTAACAACAGATCACCGTCTGTCTAGTACACTGGACGCAACAAAGCGACCGTTGAAAATGATTTGAAATGTGTGTCAATACGTCATATATAGAACGCAGCAGCAGTTTTCAGTCGGGGATTTGTCGTGTAGTGCCGCGCCGCATCCAGTGAAGACCATAAATATGTATTTATATATATCTATGGTGTAGACAGCATCACTGATTATAATGAGTTCCATAGTATTTTGTTGCGACGCGCCACTCGCGTCCGGAGTAGACACGGTGTAACATTGGTTTTGCTTTGTTTCACAGAACTAATTGTTGCCTGGGTTGCGTATGTATGTGTGGGGCGGAGCTATCAAAATAGAGGCGAGACCCTTTTGGGGTAGGGGCGTGTTTGTTTTGGTGATTTCAGATGTCAACATTGGCTACCAGAAATCACTTACCCCACCTTTAAGCAGCCCGACCAGCCTGGCATAGCAACATTAGCTGAACCAATGGTATTGGGGTGACCCTTTTTTTTTTACCAATGGTCTGACTGAACAATTGTCATCGTTTTTGTGGTTCTGTTTGGCGACTTTAATGCCGGTTTTAAGTAGACAACTAGATGTATAAAAAACTTGCACTGGTTTACTTTTATAATAAGTTGAATGTTGTTTATTATCAATGGCCCTGTCATTTAATGTGCCTTTTATGTATGTGTTGAAATCTGTAAGACCATAGGTTTGTGCCAATTGTTTCATGATTTGGAAGGATGCTCACAAGTGTCAGTTTGCAGTTTAGTTTCAATAAATGAGGAGAAAGTTTTGAGTTCTAAAGGTTATAGCTTTTCTAGTGAACTTAACTTTTTCATTTTAATGTTAAATGTAATTTTAATTTATCTTTTGTTTTTTATCTTTAATTATACTATTTTTATCATTTTTTTTCTAGGAAAATTTGATATTGAATGATGTTGAACTGGAGATTTGGGATGTGAACTATAACTAGGTTCAAAATAGTTTACTAACATACACTGTAAAAAAAAATCCGGTAAAAAACTGGCAGCTGTGGTTGCCGGAATTTTACCGTAAAAATTATGGTAGCAACGTTTTAGGTTTTACGGTTTTAACTTAAATTTACAGTTAAATACCGTAATTTCATTAACTGATATAATGTTAATATACCAACCTATAGAAGTTCTGAAATCTGTTTTGTACCTTTGTTATACACTGATAACCACCAAATGCAGGTGGTGATGAGAAAGTCACATGATGAACCAAAGCCCATCACAAGCAGCTTTTAAAGAAAAACATATATAAAAGGTGCACAGTGTCATTCACACAAACACCATCATGGTAACACACATGAAACTGAAATAATGCAATAAACATTAATTTAACAACATTAGGTGTAACACACAACCCTAATATACAAAAGTGATAAGAAAAAACTAAGAAGAAACCGTTATATCAACAAAAAAACATCACATTTTAAATGTAACGCAGGGAATTCTGGGAATGTCAATTTACGGTTATTCACTGTAAATTATACGGTCTTTTTCGGCTTCCAAAAGCGGTATACTACCGTAAAATTAATGTCCAATACATGTAATGTCAATACAGTTTTTCACCGTATATAGTAAGGGAATTTACCATTAACCATTTAACAGGTTTTTACTGTAGCATTTTTACAGTCTTTTACTGTTAAATTCACGGTAATTTTTTACAGTGTACAACTTATACTCTTGCATCAGTCAAGATATAAAGGTACTGCCTCCGTGACAGTTTTTTTTTTTCTGAGAATGTACATGTGAAGACTGAAAGTAATGGTGGATTTGATTTTTAGCATGACCTGACTGCCAAAAAATCTAATAAAATTTAAAAATCTATGAAAATGAACAAAATAACTATTTCCAAAATGGTTAAAAATAGATGAGGTCATGGCAACAATGTAGCATGCTATATTTATTGTGTAATAATGTAATGGTTTAATTTACTATTTTTAAAGAATAGTAAGTAAACGGTGTATACTGCATTAAGTAGTAAGCTAGCATCCCATTCTGAGCATAGACATAGATATATCTTGTGAGGTCAGTGTTTAGACTGAAGGCTGTTTAGACACATGTGCTGTATGTCTGTCAGTAAGGTGAGATGAAGCATTTATTCAGTACTGTCCTCCTGAGAACAGAGAGGGAAGGACATGCTCACATCCTACAGATTGGCTTCCCTCAGTCAAACGCTAGCAGTCTGCTCAGCATGTTAAACAGCCACACACACACACATCCTGCATCACTCCTCAGACTCGAGCCTGACAGATGGTAATTATGAACAGTGCTTTTGCAAAAGGTCTGCAATAATTTTCATGAAGCCCAGGGGTGTCATATCTCACCAGGGGCAATGGCAGTGTATGAATATAAATTTACAGTATATAAATATATATATATATCAAATGGAGCAAGAGTGAGTGTTTAAATGCAGCTCCTTAACTTGTCAGTTCACACTCATGGCTGACCCACACAGTCAGGTCTCAGGGCAAACCGCGTGCCTGTCTGACCTTTAACCTTCTTCTCATAAGTTAACCATATAAGTTACCATGTTTGCTTAGTGTTTGACTTCTGGTCACCTGGTTTTTCTGGTCAATTAATGCCAAAGCAATGACACACTGCAAAAAATAATTGAATTATGTATTTTTTTTTAATAAATTCTTTGCACACCCCAGAGACCCTTTGCATCACACTAGACTTTAAGCATGTGAATTTTGTATTAAAACTAACTATTATTTTTAAATGTTATAACTTATTTTTAAAAATGCTAAAAAAATTTTTTTTTTTTTTCATTTTCTTTTAAAGAATCTTAGGAATGTTTCTTTCATTGTTTTGTTTTGCTTTTATAGATTTAGTTGTTTTACTCATGTTGCAGAACCACTTTCAATCTTACAAAATTGTAATACTTAACATTTTAAAACCATTTTAAAATTTGAAACTTTAAAAATGTCAGTGTTTATTTAGTAAAAAGACTATACATTTTAGACAAATTAAAATTATAGTTTTGGTGTGTTTTTCACCATGACCGTGATTTTGGCTGCAAATATATATTTAATTCTTGAGGGGTTTGGGGAACTTGTCAGCTGGTCGAATTTGTCTGTACAGTTTAAGTGCACTTTAAGTCAGTAAAATTTATCATTTTTGGCAAAAGATTGATATTAATTTTACATGAATTATAACTGTCAGTTTTGGCATCATTTCCACCATGGACAAAAATGTTCAAGTGTTTAAAAACAAATTTAAAAAATTCCAACATGTAATGTTTGTCAAACAAAAGTTGTGATAGAAATAACATTTGTTGGATTAAAAAATATATATAAACATAATTCTTCTCTCACACATGTACACTGTTGGAAAATGTTGAAAAACTTAAAAAGTGTGTTTTAAGGGACTTCATTTTTGAGTTTTTGTTTTAGAGGAGTTTATAAGTCAACAGGGCCAAAAGTTCCCACAGTTGAAAAGCAGCTGCGTTTACATGAGCATGCATGGAAATGATAATGGCTCTGCTGGAAAACACAGCACAAACAAGTGGTTTTGGGCACTCACCAGCTGGTTTTAGAGTGGTCAGGCTGCAAGACCAACTAAACCATCTAAAACAGCAGTTTTGACAGGCTGCAAGTGCAACAAACCACCTTAGGCTGGTTCAAGTTGCTTTTCTCAGCAGGAGAGCCCAAAGTAAGAAGAGCAATTGTGCGGTCGAGCTCTTAGTAGAGCTATTCAGACTCCGTCCATTCTGTGTGGCTTTTCTTACTGATCACGAGTGAGCATCTATCATCAGCTGGCCGTAAAAGACACTCTCTTCCCTCAGCGAGAACATTTCCTATAAATCTTCACGCAGGGATTCAGGATTACACAGGGGTTTGGCGGAGGAGCTGATGCTTGACAAAGAGGACCAGAGGGAGAGGCTTTTTGCTTCGCTGCACCTTTGAGCTCAGACAGAAGGAGAGTGTGTATGCAGTGTTCCAATTTGCTCTTGTGAGAGCAGTGTGTATGTGTGTCATCTCCACCCGTTCACACAAGCATTGGACTGTGCCTGGACTCTGAGAACAGTGAGAGGGCTGTGTAGCATCTGCATACGTTTGTCCTGACAGCTTAAAGAGAGCACTTTGACAGACTCACACTACAAGAGTTCAGAGCTGAGTAGTTGCTGCTCTTTGTTAGAGAGTTGTTTATGGTCAATACACATAGTGTGGTTAACATACTTTTGACCTTAGTGTCCTGCTGCGGGTAAAAAGTCAGAATGTTGGATACATACATCATAACCACTTACTTGTATAATAGGTCACTTTGTTTGGCTGAGGACACTTTTATTTAAGTGTGGGGTGTCCCAAATGACATTAAAAACATACAGTTGGTATAAATAATCCAAAGAAAGTGTTAAATTCTATAGCTTGTCAGCATTTTTAACCTCCATTTAATCAACCTCCATTGGTCACCCCCAAGTTCTTCACTCTTTCGATTCACTAGTTCATTTTAAATGATCCCTGTGGAGTGGCAAATTCATTTTTAAAAGTACAAATGTTCAATTAAATTTTAATATGAGGTTATGAATATTGCATGTGCAATAATTATAATAACATTTGAAAAGTGCTTTTTTGAATTGATTTAGCATGTCACACCACAGGACCATTTAAATGAGCTTTATAGCTGATAACATTAGCATTGTTTCCTTCACATTCATTCATTCATTTAAATGAGTTTAAAATGCTTTTTTTTCAAATATTTATTTTAAAATGTTTTTAATCTTAAATGATAGTTAGTTAGTTAGTTAGTTAGTTAAGGTGGTCCTGGATGTCATTGTTTAGATTCCAGCTCATATTAACTGTGCCAGAAAATTACTGAAAAATAACTGTGAACATTTTATTATTTTTTTCTATGAATTATATTTTTAAGACAATAAAATCCAAAGAGATAACACTTTTTATTATTTATTTGAATTCAGCACCAAAATGATTAATTAAATTAAGCTCTTATGTGCAATTCCACACTGGGGACATACTGTAATTTCAATATTTCTTTCAAAATTGCATCATGAAATTCAAACATATTCAGAAAGTCGGTCATAAAAAATACACATTATTTTTTATTACGAAATTCCAAAATATTTGTATTATTTTCATGAAGCACAGTGAAAACATATGTCAACTTCTCAAATATAACTTGAAGCTTTTGATGGTGTTTTTTTTTTTTTTTTTACGGATTGGATTGCTGTTGTGCAGAGTGTCCATGATGCTGGATAGCAATCTGATCACTCAGGAGGTGGTTTGAGAGGTGGCAATTACAGAGAGGGACAGAGACTGTGAGCTTTGGCATTAGACCAAACACACTGCCGTCTTTTGTGTGCACTTTGTTGTGCTTGTAAACAATATTATGGAAAAGAAAAAAAACTACATCTTGGGGGAAATGTCTTTTCCAGGTTGAGTAGACAAATTGTATTACCTTTCCACAGAGTTCCTCTCAGGAATTGTAATGTACATACAGCGTTCAGTCAAGTCTGACACCACTAAATTCACCACAGGGATGTTTTGGGATGGTCCCTTCTCTCCTCAACACTTCCTCCAGCTCTCTCTATCTCTCAATTATGTTTGTTTTGAAAGAAAATAGAGCATTCAATTCTAAATCCTTCATATCTTTGCATCATTTAACTATGAATTCTGTGTGTTGGAGTATCTGAAACTACAAATGGATTCCAGACTCAATATATAGACAGTAAATGCTCAGTGTCCCGCCTGCCAGTATAAAAGATGCTCAGTTCGCATTGTCTTGAGAGAGAACAGCGTCTCAAAATGGACGTGAGTGAGTGAGGCAGGAATTTATCTTCAGTGACAAAGTGCCATCTATTGGCCGATAAATTCCTGTCCTATCTGTGTGACATGATGTACTATGGCGACTTACAGAACATTGATTTCATGTTTAGTGACTGTAATTAAGTGGCATGCCATCATGCGTGATGTATGCAAACATGGGCACATTTGTGTAATGGAAGTTAGATTAAATAAGGGTTCAGAGACCAGTTTGAAATTTAACATTTAAATATTGTAGTTCATTGTGCCACATCACATCAACACCACCAAAGAAAAGTAAGTGTGATATGTGCAGTGCTGGATGCTAGACTCCCAGCATGCATAGCCGCATGAATGAATCATGCTTATTACAGCTTCATTGCTTTTTCAGTGTTTGAAACAGTGTTGTCGTGTGTGGTCTTTCCATTGACTTATGTAATAACATGATGTGAATTTGAGTGTCACTGTCATTGCAGTTTAGTCATTGCTATAAATTGTGATTTCCTGGCATGAAAAAGGTCAGGGAAAGAAGTAATAGTCAGGGAAGTGTCTGTGTTGAATGTTAATATTTTGACGATAATGAACAAGCAATGAAAAAAAATTTAATAAATAATAAAAAATCATATACATCAGTTTTTAGTAATCATAAATGCTTGGAAAGGTCAAGTCAAGAAGGTTGAGAACTTGTTGTATTAAATGCAAAAAATAAATAAATACATATTTAAAAAGAGAGAGAGTGTGTGTGTGTGTGTGTGTGTGTATACACACACATACACACACTGTAGATACATACTAATGTTTAATACTTATTTTAATAGCAGGAACACATTGGTAAAAAGTGACACTGAAGACTTTTACATTGTTACAAAAGTTATTTTAAATAAATGTGACCCTGGACGTGCAGTGCTGGATGCTAGACTCCCAGCATGCATAGCCGCATGAATGAATCATGCTTATTACAGCTTCATTGCTTTTTCAGTGTTTGAAACAGTGTTGTCGTGTGTGGTCTTTCCATTGACTTATGTAATAACATGATGTGAATTTGAGTGTCACTGTCATTGCAGTTTAGTCATTGCTATAAATTGTGATTTCCTGGCATGAAAAAGGTCAGGGAAAGAAGTAATAGTCAGGGAAGTGTCTGTGTTGAATGTTAATATTTTGACGATAATGAACAAGCAATGAAAAAAATTTTAATAAATAATAAAAAATCATATACATCATATACATTGTTACAAAAGTTATTTTAAATAAATGTGACCCTGGATGTAAGAATGACTGAAGAATATATGATTTATACATCATCTGAAAGCCGAATAAATAAGCTTTCCTTTGATGTATGGTTTGTTATGATAGGACAATATTTGGCCGAGATACAGCTATTTGAAAATCTGGAATCTGAGGGTGCAAAAAAATCCAAATATTGAGAAAATCGCCTTTAAAGTTGTCCAAATGAAGTTCTTAGCAATGCATATTACTAATCAAAAATTAAGTTTTGATATATTTACGGTAGGAAATTTATAAAATATCTTCATGGAACATGATCTTTACTTAATATCCTAATGATTTTTAGCATAAAAAAATTGACAATTTTGACCCGTACAATGGTTTTTTTGGCTATTGCTACAAATATACCCCAGCGACTTAAGACTGGTTTTGTGGTCCAGGGTCACAAATGTTGTTTTTTTTTAACACAAAACCAGAATAAGAGTGTAAGAGAATAATGAGTAATGGCAGGAGTACTGGAAAATTTAGCTTTGGCATTACACATGTATTAAAATAGACAGTTATTTTCAATTGTAATATTTTTTCACATTTTTACTGCTTTTTTTAATTATTTTTTTTATCACATAATTGCAGCCTTGGTGAGCATAAGAGACTTCTTTCAAAAATTTAACCACTATTAAAATAATTATAAACAATAATAAAATAAAAATGACAATAACATAAAAATAAATACATTTTAAAATGAATCTTTTGTGCCAGTGGTTGCCCGCTTTGCCCCGTCACAGGTTAGTCACTCCTACACAATATTATCTGTGTGTTCATATGTTGTATGCATATGTGTGATTATTTGTCGTTGTTTTTCAGGGGATGAAGGGTGACCCAGGTGTTGCAGGAAAGGATGGACTGAAGGGCGATAAAGGGGATCCTGTATGTAACATCTCAGAGCTCTGTTTGAAAATCCCATCACAGACACAGCCATCAGATTTTTGTGTGCTTATTTACCTCATGATACATTCGTCTCTTCTAAAATCTCACTTCACAGGGATTGCCTGGCCTGGAGGGAGCCAGTGGAATAAAGGGGCAAAAGGTGGGTAATGCATGTTTTATTTGTTAGTTCTGTGCTGGGAGGAGGTGGGTTTGTTCACTTGTTTACCAGTTCTGTCTCATAGTCAATCATAAATCATAGTCTTGTGTAGAAAACCTTTTGACTATAACTGAGGTTCAGACTCAGTCAATTCTGTGGTTTATTTGATTCTCTTTTCTTTTCTCTGTGTTTGTGTTTCTTTATTCCTTTAGGGTGGGGAAGGCCCCAGAGGACCATCAGGCCCTGTGAGTACTATACTGGTTCAGTCAAACTTCACCCAAGTCCGCTGTTTCAAATTATCCCGCCACCCACCCGCACCTATATTTGATCACATTACAATGATTTTAATTCTTAGTTTTGCATGATGATATGATGAATGGATGGCTCAAACTTTTTTTTTTCAGGATTCTTTGATGAATAGAAAGTTCAAAATAACAGCATTTGTTTAAAAATGGAAATAGCAACATTTATATATGTTAAACTTGTAACATTATAAATTAGTTTACTGTAATGTTTTTGTCAATCCTTGCTGAATAAAAAATTTAAATTTAATTAAATGTCAGTGTAGTCTTCAAAAGACATGATTGAGGGGAGAATTGAGGGGGAAATGAGAACTAAATTTCTTGTTTGTTCTGCATTTTATGTTTGTCAAAGTTGAAGTTACAGTAACTACCACCACCAACATCTTCCGTCATATTGAGAGTGTAGAGTGTACTGCATCAGTGCAGCACTGTTCATCAGCTTCATCTCTGCTGACTGGTCACTAATAAGAAAACCTTTCAGAGCTGAGAAGCCAAAAGCTTTTTGGTTCCACTTAGCACAAAATCTGCAGGTTTGGAACCGCATTGCCTGTGCCAATTAAATCAAAAAGTGGGAGACAAAAGGTGCGATTTGACAGCAGGGCACAAAATCAACTGATGATGCCTGCTGTGTGAATCTCTAGCTAAATAGGAGAAGCGAGATGACTGTAGCCCTTTTAAACCAATTTACAATGATTCATGAAGCCTGGAACACCAAAGAATGTGATTGGTTTTTTTTTGTTTTTTTGCCTGTTCTGAAACGGCTAATTATGATGATGGGTGACACAAATATAAACTGGCTTTTAAGAGTTTGATTATTCTCTCATGGTTTCCTCTTTAGTTTGTAATTTGATTGTAGCCGGCTCTGAATGGAGCATGATGTTTAGAGCTAGCTCTGTTTTAATTAAGAATGTATAATTAATGTATTTTATCCTAAATCCCATTTCAAGGTTTTAATTACGTTCTAGCTTCTCTAATGGTAATTAGTTGTTTTTCTGAGCTCAGACCAGAGCACGTCGATGTATGGTTGTACTCAACTGATTTCAATGCTTTGTTTATTTAAAAATATATATATATTTTTGCTTTTGATTGTATAGCATGCAATTTTTTCTTTCTTTCTTTTTTTATATTTAGCAGAGATGCATTACATTTTTTAAAGTGGCAAGAATCCTGAAACAAAATATCTTGGTTTCCACAAAAATATTAAACAGCACAACTGTTTTCAACATTGATAATGATAAGAAATGTTTCATGAGTACGAAATCAGCATATTAGAAGGATTCCTAAGTAATCATGTGACACTGAAGTCTGGAATAATGACTTCTGAAAATTCAGCTTTGCCATCACAGGAATAAATTACATTTTAAAATATATTAAAATAAATATTTTAAATCGAATAATACATATTATAATATATAGTTTTCTGCATTTAATAAAACGTAGTATAAATATTTTGTATATTTAATATTTAAAAATAAACTAAATCAATTTACCCAATATTGTGCAATATATTAAAGTATTGTGTCATTAGCAACATTCTAAGACTAAACTAAATGTCCAATGTTTCAGTCACTTGTGAGGTTCCATTTCACCTAGGATGATGTATTAATCGGCAACTCCCTATGTTTTGAAACAGAGCTCATATATTTTACATGCATTTATTCAGCACAATTAATAAATGTACAAAACAGGAAAAAAAATTAAAACTACAATTCATTCTCTAGACCAACTTTGTCTTGAAGTTACATCAGGTCTCCTGTTGTTTCATCTTTATTTATGGACTTCTGTTTTACAGCACATGAAATGCAGTAGATGAATCCACAGATACATCAACAAAACAATCTGTCTTTCACCACAGACTGAAAGCCGTCAGAATGATTGACAGGCTATTAGACCTGCTGGTAGTTAATGGGTAAATGGAAAGCTGTAAAGCAGATTCAGAATCCACCTCTATGCGGCAGACCGTGATGCCCTGAAGAGGCACCTTTGGGTCTATATTCACAGGCCT
The DNA here is from genome assembly GCF_001515645.1 of Sinocyclocheilus grahami. Classification (NCBI taxonomy): domain Eukaryota; kingdom Metazoa; phylum Chordata; class Actinopteri; order Cypriniformes; family Cyprinidae; genus Sinocyclocheilus; species Sinocyclocheilus grahami. The sequence continues at coordinate 45,325 of NW_015506134.1, forward strand.
CTTGTTGCAATAAAAGGCTCTCTCTATTTTAAATGTCATAAACCCTGGATTAATGTTAATCTCTCGCATAGAGGCTGTCCAGTCAGTTAAGAATGAGACTGGAAGCTTCTGTTTCATGCTTCTGTGGAGATGTTGAGGTTATCACTGAACTGAGAACTAAGAGCGAAGCATGAGAAAGCATTAAATCATAACTGATAAGCTCTTTCTAATGATAATTCCATAAGAGCATGCAGGTCCTGGGTTCATTCTGACACAGGTTCCCTGCTTTCCCAATTGCAGTCAATGCTGTCTCTCATGGTAGTTTTCTGTAACAGTATAAATTAACATCAATATTAAAGTCTTTCTTATTCTTTATTAAGGTGATGACAGCACATGGACTTAGACTTTCTGGAACTGTAAGTTTAGATACCATTTGAAATACTGATGCACCTGAGATCATTAGTGAAAAAAGTTTCCTTTTTTGTTTGTTTTCTAATATTTTCAATTGAATTTAAAATTGCCATTATATTTTAGCTTAACACTGTTTCTTTTTATTTTATTTTTGCAAATGCAAATCCATGATTCCAAATTATCAGACAGAAAATATTTATTCATTTATTCAGTATTTATTCATTTACATCATAACATTGCTTTTGTTATTATTATGATTATTAGTATTAAATCACTTTTAATTAAACTTTTCATTGAATCCTAGATTTGCATTTGCAATGTATTTGGAAATGATTTTCAGTCAGATGAGCTATTTAAATAACATACTATACAGTACATAGTAAACTGACTCCCGCTGTGTTGTTGTTTTTTTTAATGTAATCATGCATTTCCTCCATGAATAATCTCTATCCATTATTTTGTTTGTTTCCTCTTTCTATAATCCATGAGGGGGAAGGAGGTCAGAAAGGAGACCAGGTTAGTAGCCACACGTTAGCATTGTTTGTCATGCATCCACAACAGATTGTAAGATCATTAAAATGTTGAGTTTACTGTATGCCGAGTGGTTTTTAAAAGTCTGTTTTGGCAGCCTTGTCTTGAAATAAAAAGGAAAATATGAAAGCTGTGCTGAATCAATACAATTGACAGTCAATCAAAACGCTCAATCCGGCTCTCTCTTTAATCTGTCAGATGTTTTTAGAGACACAAAGGTTTTAAAAGGAAACATTTTGAAAGCATGGGCACATAAAAATATATTTTTCGACCTAGGTCTCTTGTTTTACTGTAGGTCCACTTGAAAATGTGATTTCATGCATTGCAATCAGCATTTTCTCTTCTTTCTCCAGGGTGAAAAAGGTTCTGAGGGCTCAAAAGGTCTACAGGTAAGTGAAGTGCACAAAATGTTGTGCAAATTTTGGAGTAATGCACATCAGAACAACAGATTGTACAGCGATCAGCATGTTACAGTATCAATGTTGAAAGACTATTAGCTTTAAAAAAAAAAAGTGACCTGTCTCTATTTTGGTCATTCCAAGAAAATGGTGATATATACAATTAACAGGTTACTAAACATTGTCACATCATTTCATAGATTTAACTGTATTTAGTGTGTAATGCAAAAGTGTGTGAGAGTGTGTGTGTGTGTGTGTGTGTGTGTGTATATCTTTTATATTTATTTAAATTAAAATATCCCTCAATGCCCGAATTTATTTTTCTATAATAATAATAATAATAATAAATATAATGTAATATAATAATATATTGAATAATTATAGTTATAAAATATATTTATTTATTTTTATAGCCATGTTACTTTGGACATGAAGTGGGTTAAATGGTATAGTTAGCACTAACCTTTTCAGATCAAATGTTGCAAATTTATTCTGAAATGTTCTGTTAAATGGCACCATTTTCTGAGAAAGATCATTTTCTGTCTTTCTTCTCTTTTTCTTAATGTTTTTTCTGTCTTTCTTTCTTTTATTTAACTCTGATAAAGGGCAATACTGGATTGCCTGGACTGACAGGGGCACCAGGACTTGAGGTATGAAATTCCTGTCTCCATAAACCCTCCATTCTGACATCTTATGATTTGACCAAGATAGAAAGAACATTAAAGTCTTTCTACTTTGGTGTGATGGAATTATCGCTGACCTTGTCAATGTGGTTGACCAGCAGAATAGCATTTCTGTCGTGATCTCTCTTGATTTACTGACCAGTGCCAGACGCATTCTTACGGGTGGCTTATTGCAATCAGTTCTTACTGGGTTGAATGGGTTGTGGCATGTTACCAAGGTCACATTAAGCATCTGATTGCGGCCTTCATTTTAGTTAAGGGCACAGATAGAGACCTCTCAGTATAGCAAGCAGTTAAAATGCTACACAGCTGGTCCAAAATCAGTACCCGAAGCAAGAGTTTTCAAAGCATGTTTTCATTTGCTCTCTCTGTCAGAGTTAGGCACAAACTGATTTCACATTTTCCACACAATTTAGCTAATGACGTAGTTTGAATAAGGTCATGCTGCTTATATGAAAAGATCTCAACATGTGTTTGTGCTCTTACAGGGAAAGCAGGGTCCAACTGGTCCCATTGGCCTTCGTGGTCTACCAGGAGACCCGGTAAGATTCTGAACTTGTCCCACACTGCTTGGGTAAATTTGTAACTGATCAAAAGTACATTTTTGGCAGGCAAACAAGAAAATGCATGATAAAATACTGTAAATGAGGCAACTTGAGACATATTTAGGTACCAGAATATCATACACTCTTAAAGGAGTGACCTACAAATGAAAATTATGTAGATGAGTTTGTTTCTTCATCGGAACAGGTGTAGAATCCATTTCTTGTTTCTTCATTGGAACAGATTGGAGAAAGCATTACGTCACTTGCTCACCAAAGGATTCTCTGCAGGGAATGGGTGTCGTCAGAATGAGAGTACAAACAGCATGATCCTTTTAATTTGATCTTTTTGTCCGTTATTTAAACTCTCATTCTGACGGCACCCATTCACTACAGAGTATCCATTGATGAGCAAATGATGTATAATGCTAAATTTCTCCAAATCTGTTCTGAAGAAGAAACAAGAAAGAAACAAACTCATCTACACCTTGCACGGCCTGAGAGTGAGTACATTTTTAGCGAACTTTTGTTTTTGGGTGAGCTATTCCTTTATAAATAAAGGTTCCAAAAATGAGTTTTTGCAGTAATGCCATATAAGTAGAGTTTTGGGTTCCTTAGTTTTTTCCTTAGTTTGAAAAACATTTTGATATCCTAAAGAACACCATGAAGAGCCTGTTGTGCAATTGAAAGGTTCTTCACAGTACCATAGAGTTTTGCATGGGCTAACACCACATGAAAATGTAAAAATCTAGATTTGTTTTAATCACACATTCCCCATCCTTTTAGTTTTTCCCACTCACTCACTCCCTCACTCACTCACTCACTCACACACACACACACACACACACTCATAAACAGAAAAAAGACAATGCACGTATAAATAACAGAGGCGAGAAAAACGAGGATGCAGAGCTGTAAATTGTTGCACAGACAATCAGTAATCAATCGGTTATCTGAAAATTAATTTGCAGGGACGGGTACATCTGAGTTCTCTACGTGTGGGATGAAACAGCATCAGCATCACAATCTGTTCTCGGCACCTGCTTCTGCTAATGAGCATCTGCCTTTATTCCAAAAAGATGGGAGCACAGGGATGGGGGATGTTAGGGATCAAATCAAAAATGAAAAAGGGGGAACAGCTAAAGCTGACAGGCATGTGTCTTATCTCTCCTATTTTTTTTCCAGGGCTCTCCCGGTCAGCCAGGACTGCCTGGAAAAGATGGAATGAAAGGAGAAAAGGTACACAAGAGCACTCTGTGACTGGGGCTGCATGTTTCTAATATGATGTTTTCCTTGTATCTGCATATGTTGAAGCACTAGATCATGTTCAGAAGAATTTGTTCACATTAGACTTCACTGAGCTGTGTTTTGCTTGTGCATCAAGCAGATAAAAAGCTGTATGCTGAAATAGTTTCAGAGTTAAGATCGATAGTAGGGTCACTTGAGGTATCTCAAAGAATTACTTCTTCGTGTTTGTTATTTATTGGGGTCCTTTGGAAGGCAAAATGTGACATGTCTGTAGAGATACTGGAAAGTATAATAAATCTGGAAATCTAGTCTAAAGCACACTACTACCTCTGATTTGAAACTAGGCCTACAGCAAAATTGATCTTTAGATGATTTATAGAACTAAAGAATGGCTGGATGCTTTGCAGATTTATTTCCAGAATTATCCCCATCATTGAGTAACAACCTGAGGGCTTAATATAAATAAACATTAAAATAATAGTGATTAAGTAAAATAGCCTTTTTCAATAAAACTAATGTGCGTCAGTGTTATTTTATAATTATTTTGAATATTTTGAATTTACTTTTATTTTTATATTTTAATTTTAATTTTAGTATTTTGGTGCTTTTGTCATTTTTATTTATTTTTTAATATTTATATTTTTAATTTTTTTATTTCCGTATTAGTTTTAATAACTTCAACTTACAATTTCAGGTATTAAAATGTATTAAAAAATATATTTTTTATCTAATGTTTATATTATGTTTTAATTGCCAAAAACATTTGAATGTTATATTATTTTTTTAGTCTTATTTGTATTTTATTTTTACTCTGTACTGTATTTATTATTATTTTTCAGTATGCTAAGACATTGCATCATGGTAGGAAGGGGCCTTATTTTCCTCCAGTAATAATTCAGATTTACAAATATTTTGTTAGATGACTAATTTAAAGTTATTGTGAGAAAGTCGACTGGCAAAAATGCATTCAATATTCAATATGCAAAATATTCACAGATTGCACAATCACTACAGCGTCTTTAATAAAGTGAGCATGTTCAGCATAGCGTATGTTTGGAGTGCTTTTTTAGTCTCTCATCTCACCAGTGAAGCTGCATGATGCGATTTCTAGGTTGGTGGCATTTGCCCCAGATGTCTGTGATATTTACGTTCAGCTCTTATTTTATGTGTGTGTGAAGGCAGGCATGTGTGTGCATTTTTGCGGTGCTCCTAAACCTGTCAAATGACAAACCTGAGGTGACAGCAACTCTAAATGCCAGCTGTCGGTGTGTGTTTGCAGGCTGATGCAGGTGGAGCGCCGGGACAGATAGGCCCCCCGGGCCTCAAGGGTGAACCTGGTGAGCCTTGCTCTGTCGGACTTTGCAATGGGGTAGGTACACAACACCATTCTTGTCTTTCTCTTTCACTTCACCTCCATGTTCCCCACTCAATATCTTCTATTTCGGCACCCCTTATAGACACAAACAGAATATCACTCAACACTTGTCCAACATCCCACCGCCTTGATGACATCTCAGATTTAAGAGGCACACTGACAATGATGTTATGCACCTGTAAATCTGCAACACATTGCCACACACGCATTCTTCCTTTACCAGCAGCCGGGGTTATCGATCAACAGCTCCTTGTTTTCAGCTTTTACAATAAAATACTGTTCATGCTAATTCACCGTTTTGATAAAAAATCTTGAAAAACAATTTTTTTCTGTGCCGTCCTTACAGTGCACCTGTCAGCTGTCCAAGCCATGAGAGAGAAAAATCACCTATGAGATCTGTAAAATACCTCAGATGTTTCTCTTAGAAATCAGTGAGAATATATGGAAGGAAGTTGAGACTTTTGATTCAGTCTCCTGCTTCTTGGTTTTCTCAGGAAAAAGGAAAAAGCTACTGATCTCACAGTCCCATCTAGGGTTTCAGAAAAGATCTAAACAATGTCTCAGACTGTGACCAAGATACCCGCCTGCAATCTGTTAGAAATCTCAATTTAAACTCAAACAATTCTTGTCCAGTTATTTCAAAACCAATGTCTGGTCTGGTCTGGTCTAATTAAAGTTATATCTGAGTGAAATAACTTCTTGAATGAGAAAGAATGTAGTAGCAGACTGATGACAGCTCATTGATTTCAGCTTTGACAATGAAATACTGCTGATGCTAATACACTGCTTTGGTACAACTACCTTTAAATACACCTTTGCTGTGCCATCCTAACGGTACACCTGTTACATTTCTAGTTTGTAATGTAATAGTATAAACTATTTAAAGACCGCATGAAATAGAAGTTGTGATCATCTTTTCTTCTCTGTTGTGATATATTTCTGAGTAAAGCGGCTACTTAAACAAGAAAAAACTGCAGAGCAGGACATGATTTTCTAGGACATGATTTTGTCTATCAAGAGTGCTAATCATTGAATAGTCGTTTGCTATTGCATTTTATTTCATGCTGACTTTAAGCAGTTTGCATGCTAGTTAGGTACCAGCTGAGCTCTGACCTAAGAAATGTTGTTTTGTTTGTGAGGGAAGGAGAGAGACTGCACATTAACGGTAAAGGTGGTGAGTCATCCAGCATAAAGCATATAGACAGATGGGTGGTGGGCAGACTGAACACTTGTTGATCAGCTAAATGATTTGCTGGACGGAAATTAGTATAGCATGAAGTCATCAGCCACCTTTATCTCCTCTGTTTTAGTGGAAAAGAGAAAGAGAGGGAAATGTAATAATTTAAATTGAAGAAAAAAACTTTAAACTTGATTTGATCATGAAAAGTATGTTAAATGCCTTATTATTATTATTATTATTCAATACTTAATTTTACAGTAAAAAAATGTAAGGCGAGACTTTATATAAAAATAATAATAATCAAGCATAGCTTTAGTTCTGGCAGGTCACGTTAGTCAAGCTCGCATCAGCTGACCCCCATTTACCTATGGGAATACGACACCTATCTAAGCATTCATATATAAGGTCCCTCAGTATTATCAGCAGTTTTTGCATTGCTCAATAGCTAATTACCCTCCTCCATCCCCAACTCCTCCTCTGTCACTCGGGATACAGCCTTCTGATTCTCCTTTGAATCTGACTAATTCTAAAATGTTTACTTAAAATTATTGAACTTTAACAATATCTGCGATACATTTATGTTCTGTTTACCCTGGGGGTGTTATAGCTGCTCTCCCTGCTCTCATCCATGCTAGGCTGCATGGATGCGCAGGGAGTTCTTGCCCAGAACAGAACCATACCACCAATCCAAACTGTATGCTAATTGTCAATCATATTTGACGATAGTGGTCCTGACAGAAATAATAGTTAGGGGTGCGCCGATCCGATATTCAGTATCGGTATTGGCTCCGATACTGCCATTTTCTGCTGGATCGGGTATCGGTCAGATGAGACCGATCCAAATCCGATATTCTGTGTATACTATTCATGTGTTATTGTTATGCCCCACGAAAGGCGCAAAAACATTATAAAGCACCATAAAGTTTTCGTGCACTATATTTCAAGTGTTCTGAGATCGTTCCATAGTTTAATGTGAGGTGCAGATTAATATTTAAGTCGTTAAATTCAAGTTCACGTAAACTCTTCTTTCCGCTGCAGCTGTCAGTCATCCTCCATTCAGCATTCAAACTGTGCGTCGCGTAAAACTCTCTCTAAGATGATTCAATGTTCCTATTATTATACTTGATCTGTAGATAAAGATCAGTGGTTTTGCATAAAAGGACTTAATCTTGCTGGAGTTTAGTGCTGTTTCTAAATCATGTTACTTTCTACCGGGTGTCTGTTACACTCTAAAAAATGCTGGGTTGTTTCAACCCAATGTTGGGTCAAATATGGACTAACCCAACTGTTGGGTTAAATTTTGTTTACATTTTTAAATGAGCTTTTTACCCCAGCAGTTGGGTTGGTCCATATTTGACCCAACATTGGGTTGAAACAACCCAGCATTTTTTAGAGTGTAGAGATCACTACACTGGAGTAGAGAGCTCTATGAATTGTTCTTCACGCGCACAGTAACTGAAATTTAAAACTATTAAAAGAAAAGACTCAAACTATCGCACAGATATAATACACTACGCATTAGTATCTCTTCCCTCTTTGCTTTGAACTTTTCTAAGCGGAGAGCTGCGCTGTGAGTCTGTGTTGCTTCAAGCACATCATTCTGTGCACGGGATGTGCATAAGCGCTTTGTGCCGCTCCGTATTGGAGCCTTTCATGTTATAATACTTTTGCGCAATGAATGATTATTAATAGCCTTTCTTTTTGTCTTATCTATCATATGTTGCTGCCTCATTACTGTGCTATACATTTAAAATAAATGTATTTGACTATTTTAGTATATTAATTAATATATAAATATATTACTTGATTTTCATGAATGTATTTTACAACAATACAGAGCAATGTTTAACATTTTACCACATTAAGCCCTACACTTATTCACGTTTATTTGTTCCCCACTAAATAATGGGTTTTTTTTCACTAAATGTTTAGATTTTAAAATTCTAGAGTAACTTTTGCTACTGAATTATCCACTAACCTAGTTTATAATAGTATTTTTGTCATAGATTATGATTTTATGTTTTTCTTTACAATGAAGTTGTCTATATGTGGTAGATTGTGTTTAACACACAAAAGAGTGATGATCAGGTCAGCACATTGAGGTATAAAAATTATACACTGATTTAAAAAAAAAAACTGCACTGGTATCGGATCGGTATCGGTTCTGAAAAAGTGGTATTAAGCCAGCCCTAATAATAGTATAATTTGTTGTTGTTGTTGATATCACTTTAAACACCCACTTTTTCGTTCAGTCCAACTTCTTACAAAGGCCTTGCTGTATTTAATCAGTTCACTATACTTTAGTATCCTGTATTTTGACTTCATAGGATTCAAAAAGTCTGTTTACTTACCTGCTGTGGCGGCTTCTGCAGTGCGAAAACTACTTGCTAATCTAATTCTTGCTGACCACAAAAATCAATTTTCCATCAGTGGCATACAGCAAATAATGCTTATTGTAACTCTTTCACACTGTCGGCTCCTGCAGTATCACTTGCAAATCACACCGAGAAAAACAATAAAAAATTTGCTGTGAATTGCACCGAACTCAAGAGCGTGCAGTATTTGGCAATGTTGAGGAAGCTGCTTGAAATTGTGTCTTGTCACGCTGCAAGCTACTAATTTAAAGTGGTTAAGAAAAAGTGAATTATTTATTTACCCGTTTATATAAAATATGACACTGTTCTTTTAACACGGTTTTCATAGCATCACTACTTTAGTATTCCTAAACACTGATTTTCAGACTGTTCCTATGAAAGTTTCTCAGTTCTTGACTTGTGTCTTCTTATCTGGCTGAAACTGAGTCTTATGTAAGGTCTAGGAATATGGTATTCATTTGAGTTTGTGTTTCATCTCTTGTTTTGCACTAGGAGGAGGTCGTGTCTGGTCTTCGGGGGTTGCGGGGCCCTAAGGTAGGTCACTGTGAGAGATTCTTTTTAAAGTATTCAATTTTGCGCTTGTGTAGTTTATCTTTAAAGGAACATCCCCAGTCATATTTCCCTGTGCTGTGCTTTGTCTTTTAGTCCACTTTTTATTTATGGTGTGATAAGAAATGTGAGCATTATGAATAGTGTCGATTACCACAGAAAACCCTTTTGACTCATTCCCAAAGTTTAAAACAAAGCAAAATTTGTGGAATACAGTTTTCAAACTGAGTTACAAGTCGAAATTGTCTGTGGTAATAGAGCTTAACTTGTATTAAACCCCGAACATTTATTTAAGCCAGATGCATGCTGTCATAAATGATTTGCTTATGCAGAACGCTTCGTTAAAGCTCTGATTTTACTGCTGTGTAAGCATCTGTTTGTAAGGGTTCGATTTGAAATGTATTACTACATACTGCCTGCAAATGTTCATGATGTTGCTATGGCAACAAATTCATTTTAAACCACAATCATTATTCAGCCAAGCCTTATTGTCTAAACTTGCACTACTTGACTGTGTTTTGGGAATTTTGGAGTTAATTTAGTTTGGCTGAATGAACTTTTATGTTCTCTACCAGGGTGAGCGAGGTGTACCCGGAGTACCTGGAGATGCTGGAGAGAAAGGAGAACTTGGCATTGGAATCACTGGACCCCCTGTAAGTACCTGTTCAAGAATTTTAACTTCACAAACACTCTTGATTGTCTTCATTTAAAGGGACAGTTCACAGAAAACAGAAAATTCTGTCATTTACTCGCTCTCATGTTGTTTCAAACTTTCTTTTGTGGAACACAAAAGCTGAAATTTCAGTCTGTTCCTCACACAATAATATGGTTCAGCATCAAAAGTGTTGGAATATAGTGTTCAAGTCAAATGAACAACTGTTATGGTACTTTTTGTCAGAATTGGAGCCTGACGATGGCTTTGTTCTGTTCCACTGAGTCATACAGGTTTGCAATGACAATGACTTTTCACATTGTTTCTTCATCCCACATACTTCCCACAGACAACCACAGAGTTCACACTATATAAAAGCATTTCAAGTAGCTTTAGATTTTAGCATTTTGTTTGTATATCAGACTAAAAACAATATTTATAAGACAAGTGTCATTATTAATAGAAAATTGATTAATTCATGTATTTATTTATTTACTCAGTTGTTAATTTATTTTCTGTAGGGTCTGATGGGACCTAAAGGCGAACCAGGAATTCAGGTAAAAGATAAATTAACATCCAGAAATCAACAACTTACATGTAGACCAAGCATGTAAATGAGATATCATTGTGCATAATGTACTAAGGGTGGGAGAAAACATTCATTCTCCGATGCATCGTGATTCTCTCTTCAACGATTCTGGTTTTCCCCACATATGGCACGTGTGTGCGCTAGACTAGAGAAAATCGAGGCAGGCTTCATTGCACAGGATATGCGCTGTGAGACACGTGCACATTGCTTGACAGCGTGTGCATCCACCCGCTGTTATTTCAGTGTTTTCCTTTAGATATGCTTTCATTTATGCGGTTTTGAATGCAGTATGTACAGTATTAGATGCAGGAAACTCACATACTGACAGACTTTCACATGTACTTTGTTTTTGTTGTCCTGAAGCTTGATCGTAGCTGCGGTTAAATGCACTTGCATCTCCGAATACTTTTATGATACAAAATTGATGTAAACACAGTCAGGTATGTTTTCAGAACAGGGCAAAACGTCTGATATGTTGAAATAGATCTGTGCATTAGTGTGAATGCAGCCTATTAAAGCTGCCACTGTCTATAATGTCATCAGTAATAATCAAACAGCAATAATGCTGAGGAAAAAAGAAAAACCTATAACTATGATTGTCTGGAAACTTTCGAATACTTAAAGCACTATTAGATACTGAAAGTACTTTTTGTTTATCGCTTGTAATTGTCTTTTCCCCCCCCTTTTTACTTTATATTTGCTTGCATGTTTTGAAGCTATATTTAGTTAGTTAAATTCTTAACATTATTTACATTTATTATCAATATGTAATAATTTTTTTTTAAATAGCCTGATTATATAATTTAATAAAAATGCACTAAATAAATTTGATATAAAATGTATATGAAAATGTAGCCATGTGCAGTAATATTTAGAATTGAGGATGCAATGCATCATGATGCATCGTGATATCAAATTGAATCGTTGACATGATGATTGTAATCGAATCGAATCGTGAAGCCAGTGAAGATTCACACCCCTATAATGTACTTATACATTGATATTACATATTTTTTTAAGATGTTAAAAAAAGATAACACAGAGTTTCAATCTAGATTGTGTTGAAAATCTTGAAGCAAGTGAATTTACATGATGGTGTTATTTTCACAGGGTCCTCGTGGACCTCCAGGACTACTTGGAGTGCAAGGAATTATGGTGAGAAATTATTTTATTTATTTGAGTCCAAATTTGTCACAAGGTGAAAATATCAAAATATTTATATCTAAGAATTATTTTATATAAAGAATACTTATATTCATATATGTTTTTGTGTCTTAATCTGAAAGGGACCTCCAGGCCCACAAGGCAGACCAGGACCCCCTGGACCCCCTGGAGAACCGGTTCGTAACATGTTTTTTTAACATGCTGATATTGTCTTTTTCTGGATATTTCTAGAAACATAAAGTTAATATCCAGGTACACACAATATGTACAGTTGTTTTGTTTATTTTTGCTCTGCTAATGAAAATAGTATAGTATTACGATATTGGGGAATAAAATAAATATTTGTTTGTATTGCGTCTCATTTTCTAATGTTGTATCTAATGATGCTCTAAATGGTTCTTTTTCAGACAGCACTACCTATTGTTGGAGACATGGGGACATTACTGAAGGTACTGTTTCATCCAGCTGTCTATCCTCCTGTGCACTTATTTTTACTGCAGTCTAGTGGATGCTAACATTAATAGTATGAATTAGGATGAACAAAACTAAATAAAATAAAGAAAAGATGCTGAATTTACTGCTAGGTCTTATGCACCCAAAAAGTTTCCTTTGAGATGCATATCAGCAAGACTTTTGCAGACCTTGAAACCTGGCATCTCAAACCGAAGGTATTTAAAAATCTATTTTAAACTCTGTTCCCTTCAGTCAGATTGTGTGGATCTTAAGACAGATCTTATCCCGTGTAACCTAGAGGAAGCATTTTTTTCCCCTCTATTAAACCAGAAGATTTCAGGAACATTGCCTTTCCTATTATATTACACAATTACACAATATTTTAGTAACAAAACACAAATTACATAATATAGCCAGTGGGGATATAAAGCCCAATTTGAACTGAAATCGCTCTGAAGAAATTTTTAAGGCTTCTATAAATTATTTCATTGTCTGCTCCGTTGCTCTCTTTCAAACTCTTTACATTCATGTGTATTCAGCACTTAGAAAAAGAAACATTCTCTCTCTGCTCTCCCTTTGATTTCTCCTTATAAGTACTTTCTGCTCTGTCTTCCTCCACTGCTCTTTATGTTTCTGTTTGGGCATCATGCATTCATCTCTATGCGAAGAAACGTCTGACAAGATAAATGCCCATATGCTCAAATACTGATGCAGTGAGATTCTTAGGACTGAACTGTCAAACACAACAACACACAGAGCTACTTACAATAGCTTATGCACTGTAATTCATCTCCGGTTTGGATTTGATGTGTCTTCATAAACAAAGAAAAGGAAATGCATTAAAACATACTTAAATGTCAAAAGAACAAGCAAGTTAATGACTGCTTTCTACAGATTTTGAATTGGAGCAAGAGTCAAGCTGGGTCATGTCACCCAATAAATAAATAAATATTTTTTGAGGGCATTCTCTCTTCTACCTAATTTAAAAAAACAAGGAATAAAATAAAAATGAGGAAATACTACCAAAACAATTTGCTGTGTATAATAATTTTGTTGTGTATTTAAAGGAATAATTCAACCCCCCAATCATATTCAAGCGTGTTATTCTCAATTTTTGTCTTTTGTGAAACACAAAAGAATATATGCAGATATCAACCCGCTCTTTTTTACACAACAAAAGTAGATGCTTTATATACCTGCAATTTCAAAAAGCACTATAAAATACTATATAAAAATTGTGAGCACGGCTTGTCTACGACTTAAGTGAACTGTTGCAAGATTTGAGAAAAAGCCATATGGGACTATTTTTACACTATTTTTTTTTTTTTTATAATTTATTATTTTATTTTACTTTTCAATTTTTTAGCATAAAAACTTTTCTTATTTGGCATTATTAATTATCAGTCACTGTTTATGGTATAGAGCAGCTCTGACATTCTGTCTAACATCTAACACAATTTTAATTGTTCGGTGAAATATTCCTTAAATAAATTTGTTATTTATTTGATTATTTTTTCTAATTGTCTATAATTGTTATTTATAATGAAGATCCGATTCACAGTTTAATGCCGAAATCTAAAAATGTCAAAGCATTCAAGCTCTTTTTTTTTTTTTTTAAGGTGTTGTCCCTGTTGAAACCTTTTTTGAATGTGTACGAATTTCCTCTTTTCTCCTCTAATGCTATGTCGGTCACATGCAATTTGCTAATTGTCAGTCTTGCACAAAGAACACAAATATAAATGGGGTTCCTGAATCGCCCTGCTCTTATTGAACAGGTCGGACTAATGCACTAGTAAATTGCTACCTTCAGATAAACGTTGGTTCCACGTACGAAAAGTGCATCCAATGTGAAAGGTCAATGCAATCCTTGCAACCCATTACGGTAAACCATTGATTACGCTTCGCAAGTATACAGTTTCACTCTTAAAGAGCAGAAGAGAAAAAGGTTGCTTACTTAGCCCCGGAGTTTCAAAACCGCTTTTGAAAGCACCTTCACTTCTGCTTTTCCTGTTTCTTTCTGTATCATTGGGCAAATGTATTGAGGTGAATGCATCAAGCTGGCAAGGTTAAAATCTTGGGAAAAGGCTTAGGAAAAAAAATGTGTGCTTCCCTAATGCATCACTGCCTGTGAATTGTTTGTAACTTTGGGATTGACCTTTAGCGTTTTTAGCTGTGTGCAAAGCTAGATTGCTGTGCCATATGTGTCTATGAAAGCTGGTAAAAGCATAAATCCAGATTGGCAAACATTAATGCAATAAAGGTCAGAAGCAGATAAACCTGTCTAGAGCTCATGAGCACAAAAAAGGACGTTGGAGTCTGTTTAGTGTTTTTCACATTAAGAGTGAGGTAAACTGTGCCATGTTTTTCTTAAGTCGTCTTTTAGAAGAAATGAGATGGAGGTCAAATGAATCCTTCTCATCATCTTTCAGAATATCTACTATAAAATTATAAGGAAGCATTTATGACATAATCATAGAAATATCACTTCTCGAAATGTCAAAACATCGTCCATGTCAAGGTGTAAGTTGAATCATTGGTGAATTTTTAAACCATTTTAAATTAAAATATAAAGATGAATGAGATCATTTACAAATGCACAGTACCATTTCAGAACTTCAGTTTGTTGCATATTATTCAGGACTTTCATATTCAGCTAAATAGGTTTTGTATGTTTTATATTCATATTTCCTGCATTCTAAGGCATACTAAAACTGTTAGTTGAGCAACTGACACAACTTTAACATCTGACGCAGTTTAGTCCACAAAAATATTTCTGTGCTACCATTTTGCTTAATTTTAATTGTTTTTAGAGCAATAATTTACTATGTTTTATACATTAGCAAATCACTAAGATGTGTGATATGTATTTTAAAACTGGAAAAGTTTGCATTTAAAATAAAACTCATTTTATCTGCCAAATTTTAGTTTGATATGCTTTGATTGTTTCAGCATTCGAGAAAATCCTTTTAAGTTTTCTCATCTGCATAATTCAATCACAGGCCGCTGTATATGATGGATCCTATCTGAATATGTGGAACTAAAAAAAAGCTTAATTTTGAGATGTGTTGCATCCTGAGCTTACCTGAACAGAAGGAGAATGAGATTAAAAGAGAGAAAGATTTCTGTGTGTGTTTGTGATTTTGGCAGAACGCCTGCAGTGTGTGTCAAACCAGAGTACCAGGATTGCCAGGGCAGAAAGGAGAAAAAGGTTCCCTTGGAGCTCCAGGTATCCCAGGAATGGATGGAGAAAAGGTAAAAATGGCTGCAAACACATTTAATCTTCTCACTAATTAGTATTCTGCTCCTTCACCTGAGATTCCCTACACAGTAAAAAAACGCAGTGTCAATTTAACACTTAAAGTGTCGATTTTAACACTACTAAAGATCATATGGTCCCAATCTGTCTAGTGTTAAAAGTACACCGTTCATAGTGTTGAATTTTACAGTGTAGAAAAATTACACCCCGAGTGTAAAGTGTTACACTTGCTATTGTTGTTTAAATTTTACACTATGGGGTATTTAACACCCCTGGTGTTGTTTTAATCCTTTAAGTGTTATTAATAAAGTACTCTTTTCAGTGCAAACAAAAAATGCTATTGTATGGTGTTAATGTACAAGATTAGACATAAAATCAAGAGTCTTCAGACAGATGTATAAATTTCAACGTTTATTTAACAAATGGGCAAAGTGGCAACTTTAAAACATATCAGATGTGTAGAGGTTAATTAGTCAGTCACATTCATTAAGTGTTGCACAGAAACATAAAATAGTTAATAAAACACAAAATCATGAAGTTTACCTAGACATGAACAAATATGACAGGTAGATTTGACAGTTGTGTAGCATCCATGAATGATGTTCCTCGTTGTCCCATCAGCGAGCAGGTATAGCTGTGTGGTCTCTTCCATGCAATCAAGCTGTTCTTCTTGTTAGTGCCTGCAGATCAAAGACAAAAATAACACTCAAGGTCAGCTCTCCAACCGATTTGATTTACATTAGTCTTTCATGTACAACCCATCTGGCAATATTTTGAGGCAGACAATAGGTAGTGACAGAAATGTCCAAATGTACCTTTTTGAAAATGTTTTTCAGCTTGATAGGAGGACATGGTTCCAGGTCCCTTGCAGTCTTGTGGTGAGAGTGGAACCAAATGACGAAGGAGACCAATTAATGCAATATCGCTGTCCCATTCTAAATAACAGATATGACAACTTTAGCAAAAAAATGCATAAACAAAGAATATAGATAAAGCATTAATATAGATAATCTTATTCTGAAATATAGTCTAACCTTAGACATCGGTTTCATTCTCCTTTACAGCTGATTCCGAGGTTAATTGGGTCCTTGAAGGTCTTGGGAGAAGCCAGGAACTTGGCTTCTTGAAAAGAAAAAAGAAAAAACAATTAATGACAACAATCTCTCTCTCAGGAGCCATTCTGCTAAGCTGATTGTGTAGTCACACAGTGGCTCTCTTCACACCTGGCATTAGCACGCATCTTGGGTGACGCATATGGCCACATTCTTTTATTACAGGCTTAGTTCAAAAATGAAAATTTCATCAGTTTACTCAGCCAAGACTTTTGTTATCTTTGAAACACAATTGAAGATATTAGAATATAAGACTTCTGTCCCTTGAATGACTGTCCACGCAACTACCACTTTGATACTTCATAAACTTCATAAAGAGAACTAATCCATAAAGAGAACTAATCCATACGTATCGTGGTTTAGTCCAAATTTTCTGTTTATGTTCCCTGATCAATGTTTGAATGTGAAAAAAGAAATCTGTTCATTGTAAAGCGATCGAGTCGCTTCAGAAAATTTGGACTAAACCACTCGATTCATTTGGATTCGTTTTATGATCTCTTTATGAACTTCTTGAAGTATCAGAGTGGTAGTTGTGTAGATTGTCGATGGAAGGACATTTTCTCATTTAAAATATCTTCATTTGTGTTTTGAAAATGAATGCAAGTCTTGCCGGTTTGGAATGACAGAGAGTAAGAAATAATGAAAAGTTTTTGGGTCAACTAAACATTTATCTTTTTGCAGTTTGATATCTTAAATTAATAATTAGTAAATTCCAGGTGTGAACATAAGCTGATATTGTGTGCCTGCACAGTTACTTACATTTTTCATATTCATTTGTGCGGTTTAAATTTGTACTGCACATAGAATAACATATAAATGACACAAACTCACAGTTCTGGCTTCATCTTCAGCCTTCTGCTCCTCTCTCGAAGGGCTTCCATCACTCACGCTCAGTGTCATCAGACTCCCAGTTTGCAATCTTATGAGAGGAGCTTCCTTCACTTGACACTGCAGAAGTCTGGGCCAATTCTATTGAAAAAGGATTAAAAAAACACTTATTTCAGTAATTTAAATTTACATTAGGACTGTAAATATGGTAAAATAATTGTGATTACCCCTAATTTTGAGTGTGCTGAGAACTGTCTATAATACGGGTGTCAAATCGTAAACTTTTTTTTTTTTTTTTTTACATCATTCTAGGGTCAATTAAATGAAACATTGTGCAATATTCACATGGAGGCCTGCAACAATTTAAGTATTTATTTAATCTGGTTATTAAATACATTTGTATAATTTTAAATGAGTAATAAGGCATCTTAAAATTAACTGTACTACATTAGAATAAATTAACACGCGTTAAGAATTTATCTTACTATTAATTTATTATTTATAATGTGAAAAGAAAATACAGATAGATTCAGACATATTTCTCCATTAAAACTTAACTTTGTATATCTGGAAATATTTAGGACATTATTTAACCCAAAATAGCATGCCATATGAATTGATAAAGACTGGTTTCAAGCTAAAGTACCTGCATGCTCTGCCAGTGGGCACTGAAGGAAATTGAAAGACTGACGGATTTACAGTTTAACGTACCTTTAACTCACTTTCACGATGCTTGCATAAACGTAATTGTCATAAGAAAAACTTGATGGTAGCGCGTTTGTGTCTTGACGCAGATATGACCATATGACAGACATGATATTCAGCGCTGAGAACGTACAGATTACGCAGTTCACACTAAGCCTACGGCGAATGTACGTTTTTTAAACGCGCTCTAATTTCAGAGTTTTGCATTAGATAACGTCAATAAAATGACTGGTAAATGTTCCGCGTTATGCCAGCTCTGTCTACAGAGAGACTACTCGTTTGCAGTGGGCGAGACAGACACTTCAACACGGTGTCATGCGTCACAAAAACTAAATTGTTAGCGCGTAATGTTTAACAGTTCCACTGTTACCGTTTCAAAGCATGGAAACAGCGAAATGCCACACTCAATGCTTTCAAAAACAAATATAAATTCACCATTTGATGAATTCTCTCATTTGAGTAGAAAACCGCCCAAATGTGGTTGCTTCAGACTCCAGTGCCAGACTCGTAGTAAAACCAGGCCTCGGCGGGAATGGAGGCGAGAGGATGTGTCAGCGAACCAAAATGAAAGAAGCTAAAAGCATATATAACATAAATTGTAAGCAAATTCCAAAAAGTTATTTTACACGTAAGTTAATCACCTTTTTTCAGGAAATCGGACCGGCATGAGAAACTTTCACACTCTTCTGTAACTTAACGTTACTGCACCTCAGGAACACGAACTTAACACTAAACCTGACAAAAACACGCGCAGTTAGTCATTTCTAAATGTGGGATTTTTTATTCCGCACTTTCAGTGTAAAAGTGAAGTTACACCATATAACAACACTGAGCATGAGTACTGTTTAACACTGTAGATTGTTAATTCAGCTCTTTGGGAATTAATAACTTCTAAAACTGCAAATATTACACTGCTGAACTTACTGTGTAGCACTGATTGCTGTCATCTTTTCTGGCTGATTGTTTATAGATGGCACCATTATAGACACAAATACACCATACATTTGTGCAGTCCAGTTATTTAATACATTACAGAACCGGCTTTACTGATAAAATGCACATTAAATATCGCATGCGATTTATCGTGCAGCCCTAGTATATAATATGAAACAGTGGTTTTTAATCCTGGTCCTTATATGAGCTTGTGCTCTCATTCTTTAAAATGAATCCCGCTTTGTTTGATATTTAATTATTTAACATGTTGACATTCATACATTAACTGTAGCCTAAGTGTTCAAATACTTTGCTGCACTACTGCATATTCTTGTGTCTGTCTTGTGGATCTGGCTCCTTATGTTCTGGTTTGGCTTTGACAGGGGGATCAGGGTCTTCGGGGCCCAGCTGGTAATCCTGGAAAAGAGGGTCCCAAGGTAAGCCGCCCTAAATCAGAGATTAGAGAAGAGAATCGTGATTGGCAGACACATGCGCTTTAGCTGTAATTCTTGAAGTACATTTCCTCTGTTACAACAAGGCATTGCAAGGCAAATATATTACACATGGTGCAACAATTGTAGCAAAAAATGGTTTGCATACTTGTACAGTCGAGTGTCTGAATGTGAGACATTCAGTGACAGGCAAGAATTGAGGCCAGAGATAAACATGAATAATATATGAGAGCATTCTTAGAGAGAAACTCAATCAAAAGATTGTACTTACTGTCTCAACTATTTTCCATCTGTCTCGTTGTCATATAGGGAGTGAAGGGTGAGAGAGGCTTTCCTGGTCCGATGGGGGATAAGGGTGATGAGGTGAGTTATCAGAATTACACGGTGCAATGCGACAAATCTAAACTAATCCTTGTAAAGTTGTCTGATGCATCATAGTTGACTACTGTACTGCTGCCTATCTACATTTTTTTTTTTTAACACTGCGTCTGAAATGAAATGATTTTATTTGTTTGAGCAGTTTGCATAGGTATTTAAATAAACTTCTGTTGAAGTTTAGCCCCAAGCGCACAGTTAATTGGTCCAAGGTTAGAGAATGCATTATCATACAATACAATTATTACTACAATTATTTTTAACTGTTTCTCTATTCCTAGGGGTCCCCAGGTGTGCCAGGATTGCCTGGATCCACAGGCCGCATGGGTCCACAGGTGAAAATTTTCCAACAAAAATAAATGTTATCATGACTTCATAATTACTACATGGCTACTACATTTTTTTTGTCAAAAAAATAAATAAAATTAATAAAAATAATTATTTAATTTTTTATGATTTAATTTTGGCTATTTAATCAAAAATAACCTCATGCATATTCCTCTGCATTTAGGGACTTATTGGCAGACCAGGACCTGTTGGGCCCCTAGGACCAAAGGGAGAACAGGTAAGCATAATTAAGTGATAATTTCTGCTTTAAGATTTTTAAATAATATTAAGTACTTTAAAAAAAAGATAGTTATTTCAAACCCAGACATAATATAATTATTTGTGGAACACAGTGAGATGTTTGCAAACTGTTCATGCTATACTTTTCCATAGAATATACATTATGGACATGGTTAATGTCAAGTGCATAAGTGAACACTAGATTTGGGGGCTGCTGTTGAGGGGAAAAAAAGAATAAAGAATTAAAATTTGGACCGTTTCTTTCACAAAATGATCATATGTTCTCAGAAGGCCTGAAATATAGTGCGAATGAACCATTTTCATGATTGCTTTGTTCCTTTTTTTTATCTTTAAAATGGTTCATTTTGTCGGCGTCGTTAGCTTGTGGACAGCGTGCTGACATACAGCGCTGCTGCGCTAAGTTCGAGTCCCGACTCGAGGACCTTTCACGATCCTGCTCCCCCCATCTCTCTCCCTTTTCGCTTCATGTCAGTTCTGTTCTGTCCTATTGTAATAAAGGCGAAAATGCCAAAAAATTAATCTTTAAAATGGTTCATTTTGTATTCCACTTAAGAAAGTTATACAGGTTTAGCACAACATGAGAGTGAGTAAATAATATATATTTTTAAATGTTTGGTTTATAGACTAAACAAAATAAAATTGTTTATTTATGTATATCATCTTAAATGTTATGTTTAAAAATTCCAGAGTAAAACTGAATTTTATAGTGGGATTAAACCAAAATGTAAGGCATATCTTTTTCTCTTTTCCAAACATTATGATTCTTTGACCCATCTGCATCTGTATGAGTCACACACACTTCCTGATAATTGGCTGGAGTAATACTCTCACAAACGGTTAGCAGGAGATAGTGAATATGAGCTAGTGGTGTGCCCTGCGGTGTGCAGATATGCACTAGAAAGGGGATAGAAGCATTTTTCATTGGTTTTCATCAGCTGGTCTGCTCCACCGAGAGCCAACCCAATAGAGCCAAGGGGCACCAAGTCTATCCTCAAAACTTCCAAATCCTCTATCTGACACCTGTTATTATTCACAGCATTTGCTAACACTGCAGTTGGCCTTGACTCTCAATGCAATCACATACTTTCTTTGGAGAGGGAGCTTGTGTTATGCGTGTAAAGAAAATAAATGTATATTTGTTCCAGGGCAGCGAAGGACTGCAAGGCAGACCCGGACCGCCTGGACCCCCTGTAAGTTCTGAATTAAAGTGTGCATTTTCTACACCACTAGGAATTGCAAACATAATTGCAAAAATAACGAATGCTTTCCTATAGGTTTCCATAACTCTTCCTGCTGTCTTTCATTGGTCGCCAAACAGATAGCTCCGCCCCAATCTAGCATCACATGGTTGGAGTTTTAAAAACAATAAGCAATGTGTTGATAGTGCACCAGTATTTATCCTTTTTGGGAAAATCAGCCTACAAGTGGTTTATTCATAGTTATCTCTGCATATAAAGATAGAATGGAGAAAAATAATTGTGTATATAGAAAAAAAAATCAGCTATAAATGAGATGGGTGTAAGTGAAGATGGGTATTTGACTAAAGTGTGCTTTAATCAAATAAAATACTTTTTTGAATACTTTTATTTGTAGCTTTTTATACAGGTTCAGACCTAAATATTAGCTTCAGCAGCCCACGTAACCATGTGGCTGTCATTTCAGTGAACATTAAATATGCAAAATCAATTTTCTTCAACACTCCAGCTCATTTCAAACAAGCATAAGGAAATAAAAAATTTAAATGTAAACAGTATGCAATGCTCTAATACATTAAATTGATAGCCATAATTTCATAACCACATCAGTGGCCCAAGAAATGCAAACAACACCGCAATTTTAGACTCCTATTTAGTTTGTTTCCCTTATGATTTTATAGCTTGGTTGATGATAAATAAGGAGAAAAATCTCATTGACTTGTATTTGAAGGAGGAACCTATGACATATCTGGAAACCATAATATCATATTGATTTGGGCAGGTTATTTTGACTTGAGCCAATAAGCAACCACCTAGCAACATGCGAAAAACCTTGTAAATTTGTTCTTTTCAGGGTGTCCCATATGCAGACGGCAATGGGATGAGCAGTCTCTATAAACTTCAGGTAAAACTTTAACCTGATACTAAAACACACTCACAATATTTTAGTATGCAATATATATGTCATATTGTTCACACTTCATAAACTGCAGTAATCCTTTTGTATTATTTACAGAATGGCGCAGCTAATACAGGTCAACCCGGACCACCAGGGCCCCCGGTATGTGTCGTATTTTTTGAATTGTCCCACATTAAATAAATAGCTCTTTGAACGTAACCCACCACAGGGAATCAGTTGTAGCACTTTTAATGAAGTTTAAATGTCAATACACAAAGAAGCTACATTGATTTGGGAATCTGAGTTTCGCTGCTGTCTGCCCCTGATTTCAAGAGGTTTACACGGCATGAAGTGAAGGACGATCACGGCCACACAGACACAAATCTAAAACTCAGACAATGACAGTAGCCCAAAGGGAGAAGGGCAAAACAAACCCATCACACATACTCAACAAAGTAGCTGCTTGTAAAGAAGGGGTACTTGAAATGCAGCGCTTTAACAGAAAAAAAAGAGAAGTGTATATATAAAAGAGCTTTTCTGCCCTAACGGAATCATCCGATTAGCTTGTCAACACAGCGACACGCACACTTATCTAGTCTGTATGTAATGTGTCCTTCCTTTCCATGAAGAACAAGAGTGTATTCCCTCCTGGGCCATCTTTACCAGACCGCCCAGAACTCTGAAAATGCTAAACTCTTATCAGTAGGTCTGAAAGAGGACACTCTCCAATCTCCCTCCTCACTGCGATAGACTCAAGGAGCTGCTTACAAGTCCCTCGGGGTGCTTTGTTTCGGTTTATCCTCAACTGAACTTGTTCTAAGTGGGACGTGACACCTCCCACAGCATCCAAACATTATTTAACCTCACAAGTGAATGGTTTAAAACTCTACATAGGCATAAACAGTAATTCATGCACAGCACACATCATGCCTTAAATTGTTAGATAGATAGAGCACCATTCAGAATTCAGTTAAGGATGCCTTAAAAAAAAAAACGATTTAATTTGCTGAAGTTGAATTGAGGTACTGTATTTAAATAATTGAGGCAGCAAATGGGAATTCAGAATTGTAATTCAAGTTTGAATTACAGTTTGAATTTAACTTAACCTACACCCCTCTTTTCAACAAAGAAAAAAAAGAAAGGCATAACCAAACTAAAATAGTTAGTTAATGAAGCCTTTGTGTTGCATGCATACTTGTAGTCTCATTTGAAAGAAGACATTTGTCAGTGGAAGTGGAATTACAAATGTAGTTTTTAAGTGCAGCTTTTGCATTGTGCATTTTAATGTGAATAATAAATGAAATATGATCTATTAAAATGTGTTATATAATAATAAAATTGTTATTAATTTAAGGTTTACATTTTTTAATTTCATTCAGCTTCTTTTTAGTACTATTTCCTGAAATTAAAATGACAATATATAGTGTATATTCATTGAATACATTGATTCATGATATCATTAGTTGTTTTTATCAAATGAATTGTGTTGGAAGAACACTTCCCATAACATTTCCCAAAATGCCTCAACATCTTTTCTTTCATCTTAACACAATTACATAATCAGTAGATTCAAATGATGTCAAATATGTATCTATTAACATTGTAGTGGAAATGTTGTGGTGCTCTGTGGCAAAATTATAATCTCTGAGTTGGCTGAATAACTTGTTTTGGTCGTACTGAACTGAGTTAATATTTCTAATCAGTCAAGTAAAAATGTATTCTACATATGAATGGTTAATTACATAATGTAATTATTTATTGTACACTTCCTAACATTCCTTTCTTGTGTGATTCAAATTTCTTTGAATTACAACCCAGTAAATTCTACTTACTGTCATACCAATTAAACTTCCTGGGGTTGTCAGTTGTCAGTTTAATTCCAATTCACACATGAAATGCAAAAGATCCGATTCTTAAATTCTGAATTGTGCTCTACCCTGTTAGATTGACAGCTCACTCGGCTTTGGAACAGAATTCTGTCAGCATAATTCCCTCGTGGTTCTTTTGTTTGACATTCACTTGATTGTGTAACTGTTTAACAGCAAATCTTAGCAGATGCCATCCAGCTAATTACACAGATTGGATTAATTGATAGCACACATAGCAGTAAGGTCAAATAAGGTCAGCTTCACAGGCTAATTTTGTGCTTTTGATTTCCAGGGGCCCAAAGGAGATGAAGGAAGGATGGTGAGTGTTGCGTCGCTGTGATTTGTATTGAATGGTCTTCTGTCTTTCTATGCCTCTGGATTGAGAGAAACAGATCTGGCCAGCACTTGCTTTCTGGCTAGTCTCCATTAATCACAGCTCCTGGCTCTGATGTAGCCCGCGAGCAGCGGAGCACGACAGTTTAGTCACACAGCATTCTCAACAACAAAAGAAGTGATCAGGAACGGCACCTAAATCAAATTGTCTCTGCCTGTGGGAGATTTTGTGAACGCAGTACATGCACAGCTCCCAACAAAAACACATGCATGACAACGACAGATCCCTACAATAGCAACAATGCAGCTCCAGCAGCCAAAAAGCTGGCACTTCCTGTTCTCTCGGGTGCAATTTTGATATTTTTTTATTGTTTCTTTTTTTGCAAAATGATTTTTCAGTGGCATGCTAATTTGACATTTGAATAAATGGTCCCAGCAGTCTCCGGCACTGCACTAGAATTGCGCCCATCTGTCTCCAGTCGATCCTCTTTCTGGTCCCATGTAGGTCTGCGCTCTGTTATACGTGGCAGTCTACATGTGCGACAATTACTGCCGCAACCCGTCTCGGTGGTGGGGCCCGTTAACATGGCGCCCGCTGCTGTCCGTCAATAGCGACTGAGCCATGAGACGAATGTAATATACGATGCTTGTACTCAGATTTTTCAGCACTCCGTGGACGGGTTCGGTGTGGAGAAGCAGCCAATCACTTGGGGTGAATTATGAGCTGCTCTGTTTGCTGCGAAGTACGTATGATTTATTAACACGGCAGGCTAAATGAAAATGGAAGGAGGAAAGTAAATGCTTTGTCAGGATGGTAATGCGACAGAATTAGAGTTAACTCGACGCACTTGTCAGGCTGAAGATAAATGTGTGGGTTTTAATTGAAATAATCAGTGACATGCCTTGAAAAATGGCATTTGGTGTTTGTTGAGTCGCTAAAATACATTACACAACCAGTTTGGTAGCTACACTGTTGTGATCTGCTTCATCAGTCGCTTTGACCTGGAAATACATTTTGAGTTCCATTGAAGGAAACAGGAAAGTCACAGCTTTCTAAAGATCCAAACCATTGCTGTGATATAATCTTTTAGGAGTATTTCTTCAACTTTGGGCACTTTTATGGCCCAGGGGTTGATTTTATCGTGAAAAAGATTAACCCAGTCACTTTGTTTTGGTAAGCCTTTTTCTGCAAGAGTCTGAAAAAACGAGCGCGTCTGATTTCGCTCCCTTGGTGACGTGGCAAAGGGATCTCATTATAATATTACCGTCCCTTAATCTGTAAATTTCCACCCAAGGTGCCATCATTTTGATTTCGCAAGCGACAACGGTGTACCAGCTCTAACGCCATGGCGAAAGTTTGAGATAAACATGCTAACTGTTCTGTCATTGGCTGCACAGACGAGCACAGAACACTGTGTAGAGTCCCAGCCTCAGAGGGGACAAGAGAACAGTGGATTTATTGATTTATTTACTTTATATTGCTGCTGCCACACAGATCTAAAATTTTATTTCCCAGCTGTTTACCTTCACAGACATAACCGACTGTTTTTGTAACTCTTGTGTTTTTAACGTAAACTTGTGTGTGAATGAGAACTTAGTTTAGTACTCACATGCTGTGACAGCCGCTTTCTGTCCATGTGCTTCGGATGTGTGTGCTCAGAAAACCATATATCAGAAGTTTAAACTCATGGTTTAAAACGCACAATTTCAGCGCGATAAACATGATAATCAGAACCAAAACAGATGTTTTTAGCAGATACGAGCTGTAAAGGTGCAGCTCTATTCTGGAAAAGGGGGCGGGGAGCAGCAGCTAATTTGCATTTAAAGACACGGGCCTGAAAAACAGCGTGTTTCTGCTTTCACTCAAAATAGGCATTTTCAAAATTATATAATAAATGATCTGCGGAGTACTTTGAGCTGAAACTTCACAGACACATTCTGGGGACACCAGAGACTTATATTACATATTGTAAAAAGGGGCATAATATGTCACCTTTAATAAAACAAAGTAGTCCATTTTATTCTAAATTGTAATACTGTTAAATGTAAACGTTTGAGATGTATTGAAAATGACACCGTGATGAACATTTTCATTACATTTCTAAAAGTCCACAGGGCTAAAATAGTATTATTGTTTTTTTTGTTTTTTGGGGGAATTTTGAGAAACATTTAACAGTTTGAATGTCAAGATTTGTTTACTCAAAATTACCATTTGTGCATTTCTCTTTAAACAACTTCCAATCCAAAATTCTTCAGTTTGCATTAGAGAAAAAGTTAGTAGTGGAGTTAGTTGCTTTGCCACTTTTACTCAGTCAGTCACTCACTCACTCCCAAGCTCTAACACACATACACAGTCTTTCACACATGAAGGTGTCCCTGCTGAGCTGGAATGTTTTTCTTTTATTCCAGGGTGAGCTGGGCCTGATGGGATTACCAGGTCTAGAGGGTCTGCCAGGTGCTAAGGTAAGTGCATTTGAATGAATCGTGTCACTGGACGCTCTCTCACCCTGTCTGAGTGTCCCAGATTACACACAGCTTTCACCAGCTCAGCCAGCTGTTCCACCCTGTACCTTACTATTTGACATGACATTGCAGTTTTGGTGTGTATGAGTGTGTGTGTGTGTGTGTGTGTTTGACAGACAGAGAGATGGAGGGCAGTTTTGGTGTGTGTGTGTGTGTGTGTGTGCGTGTGTGTGTGTGTGTTTGACAGACAGAGAGATGGAGGATGGTGGCTAGATATTCATAATTAATTCAAGCATTGTTAGTATTCTAATTTCAACTCAGTGCTTAGTCAAAGCACTCGAGAATTCAAGAGAAAGATCATGAATACGAGAATACTAGAGAGGGTAGAAATAATAGGCTTCATTAAATCGAGCCTACAGAATGGCCCAGAACCCCCCCCCCCGACTGTTTCCTCCTGCACGTATCCGAGCGCTGGTGCATGGAGACTCTCTTTCGTCTGTCTGCCAGAGCAGCTTCCTACTTTAAGCGGCATCAAACTCGCCCACTCTTCCCAGAAAGGACTTGTCAAGATGTAGTCGCAGCATTTTGCGAGCTTGCCGACTCCACAACAGCCACAAGGCTGCCTGATCTCAAGCTGTTTTTTTGCATGCTGTGCCCCAAAACTTAAAAGCAGCTCATTAATTCCTAAAGCCAGCAAAGCACATATGTAGGAAAGAGAGCAACTCACACACACACACACACAGATACTCAGAGAATGATTTTGGAGGACTTGTCAAGCACAGTTGGTTTGGAGAACAGAAAGAAAAGCAATCATTGTGTTTTTCTGATGTTCTCAGGCGCTATTGCAGTAGATTCGTTACCTTACTTGTGTATGCTTGTGTGTTTGAAGGGTGATCCTGGCCTAACTGGTCCACCTGGTGTTCCTGGCCCTACTGTAAGTTATTCGGTTGTTATTTTCCTGCTTTCAAATCACTGTACTACGCATAAAACTATTTATTATTCAGGAAATAAGCTACAAGCAGTAAGGTAGTAAGTAAATCGCACAAAGCACAGCAGACAACCTGCCACCCCTTCAGCCTTCGCAATTTTCACAATATTAATGACAACAATTTTCGTGAAAATACTGTTTTATTAAATAAATTTATGAAGTGCCATCCTTCTACTAGAATAAGGAATTTCAGTTGGGAGTGCGTCAATCATGGTTTGATCTCAAACAAATTTTTGTGAATGAAAATGTGCTTAAGCAAAATAAATTAAGATATTATTTAGATTGCTTATGCTTGTTTTCCATATTTGTATGTTTAAATAAAATGCTAGTAATTTAATAACACTATTAAATTTAATCTTTAGCAAATCTCAAAATAAATATCATTATAATTTTGTGATGGCAAAATTCACTTGTAGCATTTAAATTATTTTCTTTTTTATTTGTTTATTCTTTATTTGCTATTTTATAGTAATTTATTTTTATGTACTATTATAGTAATTTATTTTCTACTGTTTTTTGTATTTTCCCGTGTTTATTTATTTTCTAGTGTTTTAATAATTTTTCAGTGTTTATTTATTATCAGCTTATTTGTATTGGTGTAACCCTATATTATAAGCTAGAAGATATACTTCTGTCTCTGTCATGTACAATACTGGACTAAAGAATAACTGATATATATTTTTTTTGTTTGTGTGTTGGATAAGCCTATTTAATGCAGCAATTCATATGGGATTTTCTTACGTTGAAGCTGTTATGGTTTAGTGGTCTGTCACAAGATAAAGGTTTCATATCACATATGAATTTTTAGATAAAAGCAGTGGATGTTTTAGCCATGTTCCCAGCCTACAGGTGGTTTAGATGGACACCAGGTTTGAGATCTAACCATCTCTCCTTCTTGTTCCTGTAACTGATAGGGAAAGCCTGGTCCGCGTGGTGAGTCAGGGATCCCTGGAGAGCCGGTGAGATTTGCTTTGTTGCTTGTTAGCAGCTGTCAGTCATACAGCAGGTTTTGGCAACAGGATAATGTGAGACTGATGATGTCCAATTTTCCCTCTTTGTCTTTCCACACAGGGAGAACGAGGGCCTGTGGGAGAGACTGGCTTCCCAGGACCTGAAGGGCCTCCTGGATCCCCTGTAAGCAATTGTAGCATTCACTACACCAGTAATCTGCAGCGTACACTGATGAACACCTGCCTGTAATCTAAAGCAGCGGTTTTCAGACATCTTTATGATAGGACCCACAAATATCATAATCTTCTTGTGAGGAACATCTTAAAATATAAATGCCTCTGTATATTTTCATGACCCATTTACTGTATTCTGTGAGGAAAAATACTAATTTAAGAGGTTAATTTTGTAATCTGGAACTAAATTAATCAATTTATTTATTTTATTTAATGAGAATAACACTATGCACATTTATTGTTAAAAAATATTATGGAAATGTATAATGTATAATATATATGTATATAATATATTATTAATATATAAATTGCATTTATGTATAATATATTAATAATAATAATAATGATAATAATACAGTGTATTATTAGCACAATAATGCAATATAAATATTATAATTATAATTACAAATAAATATTTAATTATTTATTTTAAATGTATTTACCTGAAGAGTATAACACTATATGCTCATTTGTTATTAAAATATATATTATGGAAATGTAATTTATTTAGCTTATTATTATTATTATTGATAAGAAGAACAAGAATACAATATAAATAAATTATAATTCCGTCTAATTAAAATATTTAATTTTATAGAGAGAGAGAGAGAGAAAAGAGAATAAAACTAAATGAACATTGTTGTTAAAATGCATGTATATTCTGGAAATGTATTTAGTTATTTATTGTTTTAAGAACAACAACGCTCATAGTTATAATAATACAATAATGTGTGTGTGTGTATATATATATATATATATATATATATATATATATATATATATATATATACTGTATATATAAACGCTGAAGAGACTAAAACTATATGCAATTTTTTTTGTCAGAAACTGGAACTGTCGGTGTAATAGTAAAATGTAGATTTTTTTTTTTTCCAATAATTGCTAAGATTTTCCATGAGTCACTTTGTGGCCCCTAGGGGGCCCAGGATCTACCTGTAATCTACTGTTTATGCTGCACCTGGCTGTGATCTACACCCTCTATAATAACATTTAGTACTCATTAGTTTCTATCTTCTATTCTAAACTCTGTGATCTTATAACAGATTGATCCATCGTTTGATCCATCCTTGAATTGCAGACCAGATTTAATTAACTGATTAGTCTGCTGATTGATTCACAGTTTGACTCGCTGTGGATTCAGAGTTCTGACACAAACATTCTGTTGGGTTTTGTCCCTTGATTTCTGCTCACTGGCCTGTAGTTTGATTCAGAGTCTAGGCTGTTTCTAATAAGAGATCCTAGAATGCTAAAAATCACTGTAAACACACATCAGATACACTACACAACTGAAAATATACAGGTTTAGATTGGCTGAATTAATATGATTGACACAAAATTGGTGTGATATAGCGGCATAAAGCAGAGCTCTGTGTCAGATTGTTCTCTACAAACCACAGCGACTGGTTTATTTGCTCATATTTGCTCTCACTTCATAGCACAGAGTAATCTCCTCATATTCTTCTCTGTGCTGTGGTGTTAAACCCGGCTGATGTGTGCTGTGGTAATGAGTGCAGTCACTGAGGTAAATGTTTCAGTGAAGGAGTACAGCAGCTGTACAGGTCTCATTTAATTGCTTCGTTATTTGTACAGCCGTAATGCCTTTAGTACCTCCGCTGAATGCACAGAATTCCCCTGAGGATTTCCTGTTTCTTCCAGGTGATATTTTGTGATTTATTCCTAGTTTATCTAGCTTGAGTCCTAATTGTTCGCACTTAACCTTTGTGGAACAATGTGCACTAAAGTGAATGTGACGTGACATATGGTGGATATGGTGACCCATACATGGAATTAGTGCTCTGCATTTAACCCATCCAAAGTGCACACACACACACACACACATATAATGTGATGTATAGTAGCAGCCATTTATGCTGCGGCGCCCGTGGAGCAGTTGGGGGTTCGGTGCCTTGCTCAAGGGCACCTCAGTCGTGGTATTGAAGGTGGGAGAGAGCGCTGTACATTCACTCCCCCCACCTACAATCCCTGCCGGTACGAGACTCGATCCCGCAACCTTTGGGTTACGAGTCCGACTCTCTAACCATTAGGCCACGACTTCCCCAAATAACTACACGTAGTATTTGCAACACATTTGACATTTGTAATGTGATGTATAGTAGCACCAAGAAGTGTGTGTACTGTAATAGACGCACTTAAAAATGCATGAATGTCATTGCAGTTGATGGCAAAATAGGAATGCAAGTGGCATTTATTTCTAAATAAAACTGGACATTTCACAAGAAAAAAAACTTTACATTCTTTAGAGATGTTCTTTAGAGACCAAATACATACAAAATTATGTCAAAATGCCCGTCTTGATGAGTATTCACGTAAACCGTAGATTATACTAAACATTGTCGGTAAATAGGCTATTAAGTGAATGTAAACAGTTGAGAAAAAAAACTTACGTGTAACAGTTGGATCCGTGCATGAGGTCTTAAAGAGACAGCAACCTAAATAAACCTGCTGCTGTCTGTCATTAATGTTTACATTGAAGACTAACCTGTGTTATTTTAAAGGAAAATAGTTTATTCAGTTTCAGTACCTGAATATTACAGTTATACCTACCTGAAAAACTTAAAGCACAGTTAATTTTAGTTGTATCTTGTTATTGTATTTGTTTGTGCCATTGCTTGTCATTTATCTATCCTTATTTTAATTACTGACTATTTACTTGTCTTTTTTAGTTAAATTCAATTAAGAGTTTAAATCAAAGTTCTTTTTAAGTATCTTCCACACAATATAAATATGAATCAACAACATTATAAATTGTAAAACATAAATATACTGGGTGACAAAACATTTAGTTTGGACATTGGACATATTATTGGTAATTTAAAAATATGTCAAAAAATATATATAACTCCCCCCTCAAATTAAGAAAATCCCCCCCATAAGAGCCACCTAAAGGGGGAATTCCCCCCATTTTCCAAAATAAAATTCAGGCCTTGAGAATGATGGATGGATGGATTGATAGATGGATGGATGGATTGATAATGATGGATGGATGTATGGATAAATGGATAGATTATCTGATTCTCAACCATTCTGTTCTGTTTCTCATATTTGCAACATTATATCTCACAATTGCACATTTATTTTTCAGAATTGAAATGTTTTTTTTTTCAGAATTGCAACTTTTTCTCTCAACTTCAACTTTATATCACTCAATATTCTGAGATGAAAAATTGCTTCCATTTTTACTTCTGTGAAACTTCTAAAAGAACATTATGAAAGTGGTTTTCTAATTGCATCTTAACATTTCTGCTCATTGTGGCTCATTTATTCATCTATGAAAAGTATGATCAGTGCAGAGTTGCTTTGATTGCGAAGACTGATGGGAATGTTCTGTCTCCTCCACAGGGAAGGCCGGGAAAAGATGGAATTCCCGGCTATACGGTATGTGTGTATACAGTTTATGCACGAGCGAGCTTTGGCTTCAGCTGTACTCTGTGTCTAATATGATAACGTTAGGAGAAAATTAATGCTTTTACTTTAATACATGCAGCATGTAATAACTTGTGCTCTAATATTTCGCCAGCGAGTTAGGATAGTGGATTGTGGTTAGACTCGGATCCGTGCTGGTCTACATTTATCTCTGTTTCACTCGATTTCTTTCTTTCCCAAGCAAATAAAAACCCAACACCAGTCATTAGTCTTGTAAAGTTTTCAATAATAATACCGCTTACTCCCTGCTAATGCTCTACAGTGTGGATAAAATCCTGCCCATGAGCCATTAAATCATGAATGATGCATGCTATCACTAATTAAATGTCCCCTAAAAACAGGGTTTGTAGTTTCGAAAGCCTTGTCACGACAAACAAAAAATGTTTCATTCTCTGATGCCTTGTCACAACAGAACACATATCTACAGCAGAACTATGTGACAAATCACATTCCTGCACTTTACAGCAGTGAGCAGACACATCAGAGAGCCGCCAACACACAAACTCGCATATTTACTCCTCTGTCACAGACAGACAAACATAGTAAATACAGCATACATCTGCAGATCTGAATGAAGTTTTATATAGGATTACAATGAGGTTACGATGGTTAGCTGGCCCAGTTTGCCTCTGCTAGTTGATATTGTAACTACAACATCTGGCTGTAATAATCAAGCGTTTTGACCAGTGTTATTTACAGTATGTATTGTTATAGTATTTATTAATATTTAGAATTTTTATTTATTCACATTTCATTTTATTTTTAGTTTTAGATATTTTGTTAAATGCTTTATTTGCTTTCATTTTGTTTTTCAGTTTTAGTAATTTTAGTACTTATTTTACTTCAGTTACAGTATCTGCTAAGTCAACATTTCTAATTTTATCTTTTAATCGAATTAGTTATATTGTTTTAGATGTTATTTTATTTCAGCTATAATTCAGTTCAGTTATTATATTTAATTAAAACTAAAATAATTTAAAACTAAAATTGTGTTACTTGAAATAAAATAAAAATGTTAACTGAAATAAAATGTGAAAAAACGTAACTAATTTAGTAAATCCAAGTGTATTTTATTTCAGCTAGTTGTCAAGGCGTCATTTCTCATTAACTTGAAGTACTAAAATAATTCAAACAAAATAAACTAAAGCTAATAAATAAAAATGGATAAAAGCTATATTGACAAAAATGCACAACAAAATGACTAAAACTTCGAAATTGAAAAAAAGCGAAGAAAAAAATCTAATTTTAAATATTTACATGAACTATAATAGTATAGCAATGATGCATTTTATAATTTAAAACTAAAATTGTGTTACTTGAAATAAAATAAAAATGTTAACTGAAATAAAATGTGAAAAAACGTAACTAATTTAGTAAATCCAAGTGTATTTTATTTCAGCTAGTTGTCAAGGCGTCATTTCTCATTAACTTGAAGTACTAAAATAACTCAAACAAAATAAACTAAAGCTAATAAATAAAAATGGATAAACGCTATATTGACAAAAATGCACAACAAAATGACTAAAACTTCGAAATTGAAAAAAAGCGAAGAAAAAAATCTAATTTTAAATATTTACATGAACTATAATAGTATAGCAATGATACTAACATATTTTTTTTTTTACTTAACTTGCATTTTATTTGTTTAACTTGATTGGCTCAAGCAGAACTGAGCAGCCATGAGTCAAGAAAGTGGATTTTAAACCATGTTTTTTTCAACGAGCAGTTCACCTTTTCCCACTCTATACTGTCTCTGGATGAGTCAAGGTTCAAATGGGTGTGGATCATCTGGAGGAAGTTCACTGACCTTATTTTCGCTTTCATTCACGTCACCGTCTTCTCAAATGGCACGACTGCGAGTTTGCGGGGTGTTGGACCACTCTTTGAGATTTCCTCTATTTTCTTTTCTTTTCCCCCTCTCTGCTTCATTCATGGATGGCCGTCTGTCTCTTTCAGTGGTGCAACAGTGCCATCTAGCAGGAAATTTCTCGATCCTCTCCGTTTCATACTTTTCCGTCTCTTTTATGGCAGGGGCTGAGGGAAACACAATTCAGTGGGCACGGTGATGGCTTTAAACTCTCCTCATCAGGAGCCTGGGAATAGAGAGGAGGAGAGAGAGTGTTAGACATTGATGGGGGTTTGGATGAAAGCAGATGGTTGAGGATGTTTTCACAAAGTGCCACCCGCTTTAGAAACGCAGGCTAGATTGCGTTTCTTTTTTGCTCGGCTGCTGTAATCCAGCAGGAGAATTTGATACCGAGATGTTCCCCGAGGAGCTAGTGGGAGCCGTGATGCGAGAGAGGAGCAGAGATAGATGGGAAAGTGAGGGGAGAGAGAAATGCAAGAGTGGTTTTGGAGTACAATGAGAGGTGTTTCTCTAGAGAGCCCTCTCAGAGGACATGAAGAGAGAGGTATAAGCCAAAGAGAGATCCAGAGGTTCTCTAGAAAATAGTCATTTGTAAATCCTCTGAGCTTTTTTTGCTCTGCTCTCGACTGAATAACTGGAAAAGTTGGGCCATTAAAGCAGCCAGATAATTTTGTTCCACTAATGCAGCTTGGGAGCTGCTATGAAAAATAGTGCAGTTTAGCCATCTATATGTATGAGGGATAACTTCAGGGACCAAAAAATAAAATAAAATGTGCCTGGACGTTTGCTAGATCTGACAAATCACCCTTTGGATGCATCCAGGTGGCTCCTCAATTTGGAAAATTAAGGATATAAATATAATAAAATATAAATCTAAAAATACAATATATATGTATAACATTCACATATAATATCTAAAATAAAAAATGTAAATATCTAAAATCTAATTTATATGTCCTGAGATACCTTTACCTTTGTACCTTTGTGCTTTTTCTTCATTTCTTGGAATTCTCTCTCTTTGTATTTTCACAGGGAGCCACAGGCAGACCTGGAGACAGAGGTACTAAAGGAGAACGGGTAAGATTTTCATATTTTGTTTTGATGGATTCCATACAATATAAAAGGGTCAGTGTAATAATCATTTCTGTGTCAGAATCCATTTTTGCATATCAGATTACACCTGTTCTAAGAGGAACATGTTTTCAATTTCTGAATATGTTATTGGTGCTTTAAAATTTTTGTTCATTAAATCAAAGTCCCTGTTGTCCCTGTTGCTGTGACTAGAAAACTATAAAAAGGGAAATATCATGAAGAAGAAAACATATCATTAAACATATCAGTAATCAAAAATAAACTCATTTGAGTTATGACTACAAATATCTAATCTTCATGTAGTAGCTTTGATTATTTGCATGGTGCATTGAATGTAATTCAGCCAGATGCTATTATCAATTAAGGCTGAGGCAGCTCATAATAGCCGGGTTGTGTTGTTTATATTCTGTTATTTATATTCTGGCTTTGCAGGGAGATCCGGGGATTCCAGGAGAGAGAGGAGTACAGGGAGAAAGAGGCAAGTCTGGAGAAAGAGGGATCATTGGTCCTCTAGGGCCGCCTGGACAGAAAGGAGAACCTGGATCTTTAACAACACCAGGGACCGTCAATCTGTTGGTATGTATATAATCCTACAGTTCCGAGCCATAGAGACAAATCAGAATTTAGTACTTGTTAAATCAATGTTCTTAAAGGCTTTCCATTTCCAAAGACTTCACCAAACTTACAGAAAAATTTGAGGTTACGTTGGCTTTCTTTAGGCTTGCTAACACTGACGCCAACATACATACACTACCATTCAAAAGTCTGGGGTCAATAAGATTTTTTTTGATCTTGCTAAATAAAAATATTAATTTATTTCAAAAAAGGACAAATTAAATGGATCAAAAGTGACAAATATTTTGTAACATAAATGTCTTTACTACTAAAAAATTATGTATTTTTGAATTTTCTATTCATTTAAGAATCCTGGGGGGAAAAAATCCAGTTTCCACAAAAATACTATTAATAGTAATTATTTAACATTGAAAATAATGAGCACAAATTAAGCATATTGATTTTTTTCCATGTATGATTTCTGAAGGATCATGTGACACTGAAGTGGAGTAATGGCTGCTGAATATTCAGCGTTGCCTTCACAGGCATAAATTACATTCTCTAATATATTAAAATAGAAATTTTAGATTATGATCATATTTGACCATATTGCTGCTTTTACTGTTTTTTGGTCATATAAATGCAGCCTCGGTGATCATAATGTTCTTCTTTTAAAAACATTAAAGAGATCTTTCTGGCAACTTAATAATAGTGGCAGTATTAATACTGGGAATTTTAATAATTTCATACATTATAAAAATCATGAATAGCTATTTACTAAGTATATTTATCTTTATTTAATCATTTATTTAAACTTTTTTTTTTATTAATTTGGTACACACTGTAATTTGTTGAAAGTTTCAGTAGTTTGGTTTAATAATTTTTTTTTATTATTAAAATGTTCCTGACTATTATTTCATATATTCATGTGTCAGGCTTTACAGGGTTAAGGAACGTTCACACCAGCAGAGATTTACAGCAATAAAGCAACCGGCAATCATCGGTTTGCAATTGATGGTTGAAGTTGATTACTAAGTATATTTATCTTTATTTAATCATTTATTTAAACTTTTTTTTTTATTAATTTGGTACACACTGTAATTTGTTGAAAGTTTCAGTAGTTTGGTTTAATTTTTTTTTATTATTAAAATGTTCCTGACTATTATTTCATATATTCATGTGTCAGGCTTTACAGGGTTAAGGAACGTTCACACCAGCAGAGATTTACAGCAATAAAGCAACCGGCAATCATCGGTTTGAGTTGATGGTTGAAGCAATTTGAAGCAACATCAGTGATACATGAGCATAATTTTTTTGTGTCAAGTAAACGGATTCACTGACAAACAGTACATCCCATTTGAGATCAGATTTTCAGAAGCTATGGCCAGCGGCACAGCCAGTCAAATAAACCATAGGGCCTTCAGCAGCATGAACACCCACTGCAATCAACTGTACAGCCACTCGATAACCTCCAGCAATAAAACCACTGTCAGCGTGAACCCTTTCCAGATTGCAGTGACTGCATACTCCTCTGGAGGTGGAGCACATCTTTGACCTCAGTAATGATCCAGTTGCTGGCTTTCTCCCAATCTGCACCAGCCTCCTGGCCCCCAGCCTGAATCCATAACCGCAGGTCGCCCCACGCTATTCAGAGGGCAACTGTCATTGATTGCTTTGTTGTGCATGAACACTCCAGAATAAATAATTAGTAGCTCTGCATAACAATAATTACCCACACGTGTTCACAAACCCATCAGCCTCTGAAAAGCGCAAGCTGCAGCAATGAGCCGCCCGCTGCGAGGCCTATATCCAACACTCTCACACCCAATCAAACAAACTCACAACCATATCACTCAGGAGGGGACCATCAGGAGTGTATTGTGTGTGTCGCGGGGGTGGAAGGATAAAGTATCGTCAGGAGCTCTACGAAACTCCACCTCTAAACCACACACAGACAGAACAACGAACATTAAGGGGATAGTTCACCCAAAAATTAACATTCTGTCATCATTCACTACCTCAGTAATGATCCAGTTGCTGGCTTTCTCCCAATCTGCACCAGCCTCCTGGCCCCCAGCCTGAATCCATAACCGCAGGTCGCCCCACGCTATTCAGAGGGCAACTGTCATTGATTGCTTTGTTGTGCATGAACACTCCAGAATAAATAATTAGTAGCTCTGCATAACAATAATTACCCACACGTGTTCACAAACCCATCAGCCTCTGAAAAGCGCAAGCTGCAGCAATGAGCCGCCCGCTGCGAGGCCTATATCCAACACTCTCACACCCAATCAAACAAACTCACAACCATATCACTCAGGAGGGGACCATCAGGAGTGTATTGTGTGTGTCACGGGGGTGGAAGGATAAAGTATCGTCAGGAGCTCTACGAAACTCCACCTCTAAACCACACACAGACAGAACAACGAACATTAAGGGGATAGTTCACCCAAAAATGAACATTCTGTCATCATTCACTAACCTTCAAGTTGTTCCAAACCTGAAACTATGAGTTTCTTTTGCCTGTCGAACACAAAAGGTGATATTTTGAGGATTTTTGGTAACCAAACAGTTGATGATAGCCACTGACTTTCATAATATTTTTTCCATACTATGGAAGTCAATGGCTACCATCAACTGTTTGGGTAAACTATCCCTTAAGTTCTTTGAAGGATGACAGTTTTTTTTTATGGATTGAGAGAGATTAAAGGGAATATTTCACCCAGAAATGAAAAACGAATCCTGAAGTTATACGCTACCATTCAAACGTTTAGGGTAGGTAAAATATTTTTATTTTTTGAAAGAAATGAATACCGTTATTCAGCAAGGATGCATTAAATTGGTCAAAATTTGTAATGTTACAAAAGAGTTATATTTCAAATAAATGCTGTTCTTTTCAACTTTCTATTCATCGAGGAATCCTGAAAATATTTAGCAGCACAACTGTTTTCAACACCGATAATAAATGTTTCTTGAGCAGCAAATCAGCATATTAGAATGATTTCTGAAGGATCATGTGATATTGAAGACTGGAGTAATGATGCTGAAAATTCAGCTTTGCATCACAGGAATAATTACGTTTTCATAAATATTAAAATAGAAAACAGTTGTTTTAAATTGCAGTAATATTTCATAATATTATTATTTTTACTGTATTTTTTAACAAATAAATACAGGCTTGGTGAGCATAAGAGTATTCAAAAAATTTTAAAATAACCTTTCCAACATCAAACTTTTGAAAAGTAGTGTACGACAGCTTTCTATGAGGAACAGATACAATTTTGAGTCTTGATTTTGTGAACTGGGTAAACTAATTCATTGAAAAGATCTGAACTATCTGATCAAAAGTACTTTTTATTTCATGAATCAAACATCACAACTTCCTCAAAGTTTTATGAATGTGGAAGGATTAGTGGTCCAGATATGTTTTTGTTTATAAACAGAAAATGATGTTAGACTCACCAAGACCATCTCAAAGCAACTATTAGGACTTTTTGTTTCAAGTTTAAATGCACGCAGTCATTTGCTTTCCCTTTTTCTGTACATTTTGCACTTTGGTGCTACCTAGCAACCCTGTAAAGTCGCCCTTCCGTGACACTGTCTGAAAAGCTTTTCATGTGGATGTCAAATTGGTGTTTGACGCTTGTGTTATTAGGGATGTTGAAGCCCCGTCATGTTATAGGGCTTTTAGACTGATCGCTGAATTTCCACACCCTGAATATGCATTAGCTCATTTCCTTTTAAGCCTCCACAAGCGTTCAGGTGAAGATGCTGCGTATGTAGCCCGAGGCACAGAGCTTCGCAGGGGCCTCTGAGCGTTTGACAGAATAGCCTTGAACTGCGAAATGTAACTTTTTGATTGGAAGGAAGCGGTTTGTTTTCCTGCGAGATGCTCTTCAAAATTCCGGCCTCCTCCTGTGCAGAGCAGTGATCATGAACGGCAAGATGCTTTGAGGAGAGATGGTGATTACTCCATTATGTGTCATCCATCCCTTTATCTCTGAGAACTCCATTTCTTAGCATGAATAAAACATGAGTCGCTGCCATTTTGTAGCTGCACTTTTTAATCTGCAAATCATGTTGTGCTGATGTTTGTTTTCCCTCTCTGCCTTCTTTTTTCCCTTTCATTTCTTTTTGCAGGGCGATACAGCTGCCTTGGAGGAAATTAAAACATTCATCCGAAATGAAGTATTGCGTGTATTTGAAGGTACATCATCTGCTGCCACTGAGGTGTTTTCTTGTGGTCTCCACCAGTAAATGAGGATTTTTTTTTTTAGCTTTCAGTTCTTTTGTGTGTGTGTGTGTGTGTGTGTGTGTGTGACAGGAACTTTGTAAGACATTTAAAAGACAGTTGTCAACATTAAGAGTATTGCAAAATAAGCTCTTTACATGTTAGGATAAAGAGTTGTGACTTTTAATGTGTTGCCAGCTTGTGTTTTATTGACCCCAACCAGGAAAAAAAATTACCTTAGAATTTATTATTATTATTTATTTATTATTTAGTTTTTCAAATGTTTTAATTTTAATTACATTTTTATTTTTTTACAAACTGAAGGAAAAATAGAAATTTTGTTACTTGACTGTTCTATGGTCTGTCTGTTCTATGATTCTTTTAAGTTATAATATAAAACAATATAATATAGATTCTTAATTCTCCTTTTTTCAGATTTTCATATGCATATTATAAAAAAAAACTGTCAACCTTAACAGTATTGCAAATGAGCTCTTTACCAGAGAGCTCAAAAAATGAGAACAGTTAAGAACTTTTTATTTTATTTTATTATATTTGTTATTATTTCTTTTTTGTTGTTGTTTTTTTACAAATTGAGCGACAAATAGATTTTTTTTTACTGTCAACTGTTTTGACTTTTTATTTATTTTATTATTCTATTTTTAATTTTATATTTATATTTTCATTTTTTTATTAATTTATTTTTTAACAAACTAAGGGACAAATTTAAATTGTGTTAACCAATAGCTCTGTTCAATGACTTTATAATAATATATGCAATAGTAATGTAATTCAGATTCTTAATTCTGCTTTTTTCAGCGAGGTTTTCAGACAGTTACGCCTCGCTACAGAAGACACCAGCTGCTATATTAGCCACACAGGGTCGACAAGGCTCTTCAGGGCCACCCGGTAATGATGGCTCCCCAGGACCCCCCGGAGAGCCAGGACCTCCAGGTCCCCAAGGTAGGAGCCAAAACCCAAAAGACTAAACATGTTATGGACCTCTTTACACTGCTCCTACAATGGTCTCGGCTCACACAAAAACCCAAATGCACAAGACTGTGGTTTATTTATATGACTCATCTGTTTCCCCAGTATTAAGCTAAGTTTTTTTTGCTTGCTTCTCAAGGATTCCAGTTTTTTTTCCCTCTCTCTTTTGGTGGAAAATAGTGTGTATATGTATTTTTAGTTAGATTTACTGCGTCAGTTGCTCCTCAGATTGGTGATTGAATTACGCTGAACTGAGTGGGTTGAGGTCTTTTTGCTCTTTTGGCCGAGTCATGCTTTGAACCTCAAGTTCAAAGTAATCTAGCTCAGAAGACTAGAAAATGAGCAAGACAGTTCACACTAAAGGCATGCAAAAATGGCCATTGAGTGCGATATCGGGTGTAAGGGGTTCACAGGAATCTTGCTAGCTACATCAGACAAGAAAGAAAGCAGATAGCTGCATGACAAAGTGGCATATGGTGCCGAGAGCCTGGTGGGACATATGAAGACGGATGAAGAACCGACCCAGAATAGGAGAATGTAATATCACCCTGGACAGACTTGTGAGAGCAAGAAAGATAAAGAGAAGAAGTGAGCAGATGGAAAAAAGCCACGCAATATCTCACTTTGTTGGATTAAGCCCAGCAAAAAAAAATGAAGGGGAGTGAGAAAATGAGCAACTCTGAACATTTATCAAAGACTGGCAACTAACGTACTGCTCCTCTAGCGTTTCTTATCAATAATGACTTGCAGTTCAGTTCTGCTTCCTCCGTCTGAGTTCTTAAGGACCCTTAACCATTAGGACATGATGTTTTTCAAGCTATAACGCTATGTTGTGTACATTTGAACTCTAATAATTGCTGTCCATGCAAAGAAAACACGTAC
Organism: Sinocyclocheilus grahami; assembly: GCF_001515645.1. NCBI lineage: Eukaryota > Metazoa > Chordata > Actinopteri > Cypriniformes > Cyprinidae > Sinocyclocheilus > Sinocyclocheilus grahami. The sequence continues at coordinate 87,712 of NW_015506134.1, forward strand.
TTGGAGTGTGTTTGCATTTATGTTATCTTATGAAGATTGTATTATTGATATCCAGGTTGTATTGATGCATTTTCAACAGAAAAGCCACTTTGTATCACTTTGTTGTGTATTTGTGTTTTGTGCCACATTTTACTCTGGATTGTGCTTTGGAGATTGTTGGAGAGGAACGTTTTTCTACAGGCACAAATCCAGGGCGAGGAGAAAATTACAACCTCTTGCTAAATCAGAAATTCAGCCGTTTTTTTTTTTTATATGTCAGATGTTGATGTTGATGACAATGATTGCTGGTAATATTTCTTCATTATTTTGCGTCATCCTCTGCTGGAGTCTGTCCTCTTTTGGAATCCTCAATTTGGCCACTTTGTTTTTACATAGAATGCTAAAATGAATAGTTTATGAAGAAAAATATCTCCGTAATCTTGGTCGCTTTACATGTCTGAGTCACATTAATTCCACTCGGGTGAGTTTTCTTGCGAGGTATATCAAGTTTGATATTGTTTCTTAAATGACTTGTGCACATGAACCACATATGTGACCCTGGACCACAAAACCAGTCTTGAGTCGCTGGGGTATATTTGTATCAATAGCCAAAAATACATTGGATGGGTCAAAATTATAGATTTTTCTTTTATGCCAAAAATCATTAGGATATTAAGTAAAGATCATGTTCCATGAAGATATTCAGTAAATTTCCTACCGTAAATATATTAAAACTTAATTTTTGATTAGAAATATGCATTAAGAACTTCATTTGGACAACTTTAAACGCGATTTTCTCAATATTTTGATTTTTTTGCACCCTCAGATTCCAGATTTTCAAATAGTCGTATCTCAGCCAAATATTGTCCTATCATAACAAACCATACATCAATGGAAAGCTTATTTATTCAGCTTTCAGATGCTGTATATATCTCAATTTCGAAAAATTAACCCTTATGACTGGTTTTGTGGTCCAGGGTCACATATGTATGGTTCATGCGATTTGAGAGTCGTATAACATCATAACATCTAAAACTACTTATGCAACCGTTTTACGAAGCTGAAGTGTAATCGGCCATGCTTTTGTATAACAATTTTTTGGGATAACATTTTTTAATCTCTTTGTAACTTTTTTTTCTTTTTTCTTTTTACATTTAAAGCTCCTGGGGCGATGAAATCCTCTAACTTGGTTTCATTAAAATGTATCTAATTCATATTTTAAGCTGTATTTTCCTGCATGCAAAGAACATACCCAATTATACTTATTGCTGCGTGTGCCGTCATTATATGAATGTCAAATAATGTACTTTAATGCAGAGAAATGTGCCAGGCTTTTTTTAAATAATCTCAATACAGCGTTTTAGAATATTTTTTAAATTTACTGCTGGTTTATATGAGCAAATCTGCTAATCTTATGGAAATACGAAGGCATTTTAAGATTAATTAAATGTAAATATATTTCTATATAATATTTCATGTTTTCATTCTCATTTTTCTTTCTCCACAAGGTTTAGGTTTTTTTCTGAGCATGAAAAATGATTTTAAATCTAAGGTCTTAGAAAGATGACAGTTTGTATATGTTGCTACAGGCTGCATTTCGCAAGTATTGTATTGCAGCTCCCCCTGCCGCTATTTTTTTTCCTGTTATAACTGTGCAGTATGAACTCCCCCTCAAGCAGGGGGTGTTAATGCAGTGATTGTGAGCGGCCACAGGAAACCATGATGTGATGCCGCAGGTAGAGTGCCGTCCTTCCATGGAATGCCGTTGCATTGGATGAATGCATCTGAAGGTGTCCGGATGCACTTTAGTTAATTAGTTAGTGTGTTTGCTTGTGTAAGTTGCACATGTAAAAATTGGTACTGGTGACACTGACGATTACTGCATTATTTGGCATCTCTTGGGTATTTTCTTTTTCATTAACTCCTACAGTGTTTCTCTTTCAGGTTAGACTCTTGCCTCCGAGGAAACGCATCAGTAATGCATGTGCATTTTGATTGGAGGCAGTTTTCTGCATGCCATTATAAAGAATGTTTTTTTACTGAGTGTGTGACAACAAGACTAAAAGATCAGCTTCAGCGAATGCGTTTTTATTTGTTCGTTTGCCTGCCCGCTGCGTGTGACATGCCATCCAGCACTGTCAGCATTTGTGGTGCTCCTTAAATACTTTGAAAGTGTGTTTCTGATGGATTTGATGCATTACTCTTGAAGGGCTTAGAAAGCTGTCTTGAGTTCTGAAGGATCTGAGACTAGTTGTGTAATACAGCAGATTTGGATAGGGCTTTATGTAGCGTTTCCACTTTGTACTATTTTTTGAAGGCCACCATGTCTATGGAAATGCAAAGTCTGAGATCATCTGAATCTAGAAATGAATCGTTTGGAAATTAGGTCTCAGCTAATCTGTTAAGATAAAGTATGTCAATGATTATTAATTTTACCAAAGTACTAATTAAATAGTGTAGTGATGGCTAAATTCTGCCTGTTAGTTAAAGATGGAATACAGTACAAAGAATTATAAGTAAATTATCACATGACCATCACTCTCTCCCTTCCCACAATAAGTACCATCTGCATAGATTTATGAAGGATAATATATGTTCTACATATCTCACATTGTGTTTTTGTGTGATTTACCCCTGCAGGGTATCGAGGGCAGAAAGGGGAACGGGGTCAATTGGGGTTGGGTCTTCCAGGACCTCCAGGCTCCACAGGTACAACATTTTGTAGAGTTTTCAAAGTTTGTTGACTCTATCTATCTGTGACATGTCTTTTATTTACCACAGAAAATAATTGAGATTAAATTCAAAATATTTGTTTTGAATAATTCATTTATACTATCATTTAAAGGTTTGGGGTCAGTAAAACAAATTCATTTGTATTCAACATGGACACATTAAATTGATAAATGTGACAGTAAAACACAAAAGATTTATATTTCAAATAAACATTGCTCTTTTCAACTTTCTATTCATCAAAGAATCCTGAAAAAAATGTATCTGTTTACAACTCAATAAGAAATATCTGAAGGATCATGTGACACTGAAGACTGGAGTAATGACTGCTGAAAATTCAGCTATTTTAAAATGTCAAAATTTACAAAGAAAAAACACCTTTTTTAAATGGTAATAATATTTCACAATATTACAGTTTTTACTGTATTTTTAATCAAATAAATGCAGCCTTGGTGAGCATAAGAGACTTCTTTCAAAAACATCAAAAAATCTTTCTTCTTTCAAAAAATCTTACCGACTCCAAACTTTTTGACTGTAAGTCCTTTGTATTTTCGCTCTAAGCTTTTCATGGTGTCTTTCCCAGTAGGTTTCCATAGAAGAGCATAGTTTGTTTTTTACAAAATGAGGGATAAATTGAATTATTTTTGGGCAGTATGCCTCAGATGCTTCCAATGGACCTTGAGATGTATTTAACCCAGAATATTCCTTTAATGAGTAGAGATAATTAAAAAAAAACAAATGATCTTCTTCTTGCTTATTGCTTTTAAGAGTGAGAGGTACATTATCTGTTATATAATAGCATGTGTGTTTTGCGTTGTAAAGATGGACAGGTTAGATCAACCTCATGTAGAACAATAGGAAAATGTTTTTTTTTTTGTTTTTTTGCCAGGGTCTAAAGGCAACTCAGTGCTTGTAAATACTGTAGTAAATCAGCTCAATAGGGAAATATTTATGACTAATTATAACTGGTTATGATTAATAATAAATATTTAGATTATATCTTGGAATTAACTGTAGCAGAATCAATATTATAATTATTTGATCTGTCCGTCCACCGAGCAGACAATATAATCATTTATCATTTCAAGGAAAGATTATTTTCCTGGCCAAGGAAGAATAACTGTCCTTCTTTATGCAGTGCTAGCAGTAATTTAGCATATGTAGCAAGGGTTCAAAACATTCATTGACTTCGAATTGTGAGCAGCAAACAGAGGCAATCGATCGTGAATATAAGGGATTTAATAAATGAAACTATATCTAACATATAACTAACTAAGCAAAACACATATATAGAGAATGAAACAATGTAAGGAAGAGAGAGAGAGGAAAGTAAAAGAATGGCAGTATTTCACATCAACCTTAAACACAACCTATTGAGAATCATCAGAGAATCAAAAATCACCTTAAAGGGGCTCAAGCTTAAACACGCATCTAAATAATTGTAAACGGTTACTTGCATTGGCTTCGATTGCTGAACAAGAGTCCTGATGCGGTAGACAACGGAGGTCTTTGATGAGTTCGTTAGGAGTGAGCTGGAAGTTTACTTCTGGTTCTTCTGAAGATAGGAAAAGTCCACAGCGAATCGAAGTTACTTGAAGATAAAAGACTGCCGGAAAATCTAAACTCAAGAGGAGAGTTTTGAGATGTCTTGGTGTCATCTCAAAAGAAAAGGGTTTTCAGAGCAAAGATCATTTCGGGCTAATCACTTTTGAGGGTTCCTATTCACCCCCGACTTTGGGTGGGCTAGCCAATACCAGGCATGAATTTTTGAGCGGGAGAAATTTCTTTTGTCTCCCTTTATGGCCCATTTGCATGTTTTATGGCCGGTCTGGAATTGGTGCAGTTTTAACCCAAAATATAGTACAAATCGTATGATGCATTTCACAATCACATACTGTACATTGTTTGAGGAATAAAGAGCAGATAATATTGATACCAAGAAAGAAACATTTAGAATAGATTAAACCAAAGATACATCCATACACCTGAATATCAGTGCTTAGGGCTTGACTAATACAAATAACGAGTGGTAACTCAGCTAATTTAATAGGGAAACATACAAACAACACATGCAATATACCAAATATATTTGTAACTGATTAATTATTGTCTAAATAGAGTAAAGGTCTTTACATGTGTTTGTGTGTGTGGTTGTAGTTTGCTTGGTCAGCCAGGCCCATCGGTGCCTGGCATCGGGGTCATTTATATCTCTTTGGAAAGTGTTTGAAATCAGATGGGGAGATGATAGTAGGGGACTGCTTAGCATCTCCTTGATAGCGAGGAACCATTTGGCAATTTAGCCCCCATATAAATGTAAAGTCTGTGACCAGGACTGTAATTTATATGCAAATGTCAAAAGCTAAAAGTGGTCTCTTATGCCATAAAACCCAAAGACCATCCATGATTTTAAACAGACGCTACAATGCATTTCTGTGATGGCCGTTCTTTACACTTTGCATGCTCTTGAACTCTGCAACGCACAGAGAGCAGCAGTTATTTAAATTGGTGCTTTAATGTTTTACTTTCTAAAAGCACAGGCAGATAATGGCACCAAACGAAACGAATGACTATGGCATTCTTTAATGAACGCCTCTTTTAATGAAAAAATACAAAAGAGACTTTAACTGGGGGTTCTTTATAATTGCACGGCACACTGTTATCGTTGTATGCTGTGATTTCCTTCTTCCTCTCATCCTTTGCAGTTAAAGGGTAACAAGCCCATAAAAAAGTTTTATTGAGTTTATATACTGCACTATTCTGTCGTGATCACTCTATGGTAAAAGTGCCTTTAAATAACAGTGTTTACAAAGGCAAACATCATTATCATTATTATTACTGCTCAAACGTACTGAATTCCAGCAACTGCACACTAGCAACTCCTCAGTATCATGTTTCACACAGGCATTTTCTTCAGAAAATCTACAATTTCTAGTTTATTCTGGTTTTTACTATTTGTTCTTGATTCGTCCACAGGTTCACCCGGAATAGGATTCCAGGGGCCCCAAGGTCCCCCGGGGTCCCAAGGTCCAGAGGGAAGATGTAAACCCAGTGACTGCTTCCATCCATACGCCAGACGGGATGGGTAGAATCTGACACATCCTCATCAAACCTGGAAACCAGTGAACCAGCTCATCTTCACAAGCATTAAATCCTATTAAAACAAACGTCGGATCCCTGCTGGAGGAGAAGACACACGCAAACTTCTTCCCCACAGAGCAGCCATTACTGGTGATGTCATTTCATTTCATCATTTGTCTCGGTTTCATTTCCCATATTTGTGACCAATGCATTTACTCATTTCCCATGTTTTGTGAGTATGACGTGAGAATTCAACGCTCATCATTACACTAATCACACCGGACAGGTTTATCAGAGGCGGCACGGTCGAGGCGAATGCAGGTGAAATGAGAATTTACATTTGCTTATTTTCTTCATGATGTTGTGAAGTCGAGTTTTAATTAAAGTGCCCCATTATGGATTTTTGAAAATTAACTTTCATGCCGTGTGTAACACAGCTCTAAGTGAATGAAAACATCCTGCAAAGTTTTAAATCTGAAAGTGCACAGTGTATAAAGTTATTGTCTCTCAAAATAAAGAGTCGACTCTGAATCATTGAAACGAGTCGTTTTTAACGGTCCCCTGAAATGCTTAGAAACACGCAGCGTTACTCTGTGTTGACGTAATTTTTAACTGAAACAGGAAGACAAGGCGGGACATATCAAGCAGCCCCACCCCTTTTTAAAATAGCCAATAGCGTTCGTTTATATCACAGCTTGGGCTAGAGCCGTTGAGCTCCGTAAAGCCGCATTTGACAGGGTATACGCCAGCCACAATCTCATCCATATTGCTATAAAATATAGTATTCTGTGTAGAATTCAAATAGCTCCGATACATTTTGTGGTCTGCGCCAAACATTAGCATATTGCACGCAGACCCGGGAAAACTTGAAAATTCAAATAAATTCTTTGACACTAGGTGCCGCTTTGGGAGCGGTAAAAATAACGGTTTCCCCGATAACGGCTGTACACAAAGCAGCACTGCTCTCACAAACGTTGCTTTATCACGCATTACAGGCATATGAAATGGAAATGAAATCGACCAATCGGACCAATCTCCGCAGATTAGCATCACGCAAAGGAGGGGTTTGGAAAAATGAATCGTTGAGCGAATGTTTGGGAGTCGTTGAGCAAGTAAGATAAAAATAAATGCATATTATAAGACAATTAAAGTGGTTTTTGACCTTGCATGCATGTCAACCTGTTTTTGGGGACTCCCAGAACCAAAATACGAATCTTTCATAACCCATAATAGGGGCACTTTAAATTGTGTTGGCGCTATGCAATCTAAAATAGAAAATGAGTATGTTAACAAATATTAAGTTAATGTAAATAACAGAAAATGTCATCGTTTTTCAAACATTTAATTTTGAAAAATATTTAAAGAAGTGTACTTTCCAGCCCTGTGGGAGGAACATTGCTTGTGAAGGGAGTTGTCATGTTCATCACCTCAGATGCACTGGTGTGTGTGTGTGTGTGTGTGTGTGTGTGTGTGTGTATAAAGAATGAAAACATCTGAAACCACTAGTAAAATAAGTTAAAAAAAAAAAATACAATAAATAAAAAAACTAGTCAAATAAATCAATTTTATTATTTCAATTTAATAATTCATACTAATTAAAATAATAATGTAAAATAAAAATAATTTTCATTTGTTTTATATTATTTATTATATTTATAATAAATATATATAGTCAAAAATATTTTAATTACAAATTGTTATCAACATAATTCAATTTGAAAAATTTAAAAGACAAATTAAAATACAGAAGATCTCTTAGTTGTTTCTTGTTAATTTAGTCTTTGTTTGTATTTCAACATCGGAAAACTTTTAGTTCCATGTTATAGAGATTTTTGAATCCCAAATTTTAAAAGTGGTATCAGACTTGTTAAGTTTTGACCAAACACAGCAAAGAATGATAAAATAAATAATTGTACTGATCTTGCTGTGTTAAAGGTAAATAAAAATAATTTTCATTTGTTTTATATTATTTATTATATTTATAATAAATATATATAGTCCAAAATATTTTAATTACAAATTATGTTATCAACATAATTCAATTTGAAAAATTAAAAAGACAAATTAAAATACAGAAGATCTCTTAGTTGTTTCTTGTTAATTTAGTCTTTGTTTGTATTTCAACATCGGAAAACTTTTAGTTCCATGTTATAGAGATTTTTGAATCCCAAATTTTAAAAGTGGTATCAGACTTGTTAAGTTTTGACCAAACACAGCAAAGAATGATAAAATAAATAATTGTACTGATCTTGCTGTGTTAGCCAGTGCTGGTGAGGTGAAATCTGCTCGTGACATTAATAAGCTTTAATTGTTTACAGGGAAATAAGCGCTGTTCCTCTTTTCTGACTGTTTAAACACCCTCATACTGGTGTTGGATGTATATTTTGTTGTGTACCTGGTTTGTTTTTCCAAAGAAAAGATGTGGAGTGCTTTTTATTTGCATTTGAATATATTTATCTCGAATTTATTTTGCTTTGTATGGAAAGCATCCTTCCGTGTTACTTGAATATTTTTATAAGACGACGCATTTGTCAATATCATATTCACAGTTTAACAAATAGCAAGCCAGTTAACATCAAACTTTGTATATTTTACTTTTCATGGGCAGCAACGTGTCTTAAGACCATGTTTCTGTAAAATACAGAAGATCTCTTAGTTGTTTCTTGTTAATTTAGTCTTTGTTTGTATTTCAACATCGGAAAACTTTTAGTTCCATGTTATAGAGATTTTTGAATCCCAAATTTTAAAAGTGGTATCAGACTTGTTAAGTTTTGACCAAACACAGCAAAGAATGATAAAATAAATAATTGTACTGATCTTGCTGTGTTAGCCAGTGCTGGTGAGGTGAAATCTGCTCGTGACATTAATAAGCTTTAATTGTTTACAGGGAAATAAGCGCTGTTCCTCTTTTCTGACTGTTTAAACACCCTCATACTGGTGTTGGATGTATATTTTGTTGTGTACCTGGTTTGTTTTTCCAAAGAAAAGATGTGGAGTGCTTTTTATTTGCATTTGAATATAGTTATCTCGAATTTATTTTGCTTTGTATGGAAAGCATCCTTCCGTGTTACTTGAATATTTTTATAAGACGACGCATTTGTCAATATCATATTCACAGTTTAACAAATAGCAAGCCAGTTAACATCAAACTTTGTATATTTTACTTTTCATGGGCAGCAACGTGTCTTAAGACCATGTTTCTGTATTATTTAGTTCTTTATTTATTTGTGTGCAATTTTAGGATTGCAGTTTGGATTAAGTTTTTATTTATTTTATAGATATCTGTAATATCTTGATCCAGCATCAGTAGGTGAGATTTACTGAAGGCGTATAAGAGTCATTGAATCTTTTGACTTCATCCATCTGCCTCTGTTGTGAAGATGAAGGTTGCTGGAGTCATGTGGGCGGGTGACAGTTTTGTGACATTCTGCTTTTGGTGCGTTTGTGCTGCTTATTCATCTCTGTCTTCCCAATCTCCTCCACTACATCTTTCTTGCTTTCTCTCTCTCCTTCTTTCCTTCCATCCAGGGTTTCTGCAGTTTTTATAAAGGTGAATTTAAGACCACGTAAAGAAGTAAACCAAGTAAGTAAATTGAATGGAACACAATACGTCAATATTGACTCTCAATGTAATTGTCTTGTATATTAGCAATGTTTCAAAGTTTGACGATACAACTTTGAACAGGTCTCCATTACTTTTAAATTCATTTTACAAAACCAAGCAAACAAACAAAAGCTTATGGCTTGAATCTGCTTCCAACCACTGAAATATTTTACTTTATCTACTGATCACACTGCAAAAAAAGTGATGTTTTTTACTTAATATTTTGATCTTGTTTTCCAGCTCAAATGTCTAAAGATCATTTACTTGACAAGCATAGTGACATCAAATAAGAAGTCTTGTTTTATGAGAAATTGATCAAAATGAAGTTTGATTAAAATGAACAAATATCTGTCAATGGGCTCAGAAATATCAACTTAATTCAAAAGGAAACACGTTTTCATACCCCATTGACAGGTTGTTCTTGTTTTAAGCATAAACTCACTTAATTTTGTTCAGTTTCTCAGGAAACTAGACTTCATGTTAAATGTGCATCCCAAGCGAATGTGTTATGATTTAAGGATGTTTAGATATTTGTATTGGAAAACAAAACAAAAATACTGAGGAAAATGTCGATTTTTTTTTTTCAAGCATGTAAAATTTGATGCAGTGACTTAATGAATTTAATACTTTTTGCTCTAATTTAAGACCTTTTTAGGCCTTAATTTGTGGAAGGTCAAATTAAGACATTTTAGGACCTGCAGAAACCTTTTTCTTTCTTTCTGTCTTTCTTTCTTTCTTTCCATTTTCTATTGCACCTACGGTTAAGTGTGACAAAGCAAACCCTTAATAGGTTTTTGCTGTTTTACTCTTATTCATTTTAAGCTTTTATTTTTATATGTAATGTACCAGATTACCTCTGCTGAGAGTTGAAATATTGATGGTTCAGGTCATTAGACTCTTTTGTGAGAGAATCCTTCTAACTAAGCATCTCAGAGTCGGCACAGCTTTGTCCCCTTTATATTAGTACAGTTGCTTTGTCAGTTTTATTTATCATGAAATATATTTGTTGTTTTTCAGTCAACCACAGATGTTTCATTTACAGAAATAGGCTATTAATGACATGTAGCATGGATACAATATTATTCCCAAGGGCTAAACCTGTGGACTTAACTTGAAGGACAGTCTTAAGACAAAACTCCACATCTACCTGATATGCATTGCATCACCACCTGATGGACTATCTGGAAGATGATTCATGGTTTCAATGTGGTTCTGTTCTCAATAGAATGAATGCTCATTGTGGTCAGATACAGTACCACACATCACTTGCAGTTCCTTTGCCTTTTTGCGCTTGTGTAAATGCATTTGGTTTGCATATTTATATAATTGTACATTGTTTTAATAAATGTATTTAATTTAACGTTTATTGTGAAACAGTAGTGTCTTGCATGTCTCTCAATATGCAACTGAATTTTTCTGACTTAATGGCAATTCATTGTGAAATGTGGTTAATCAATATATACTTCATGAGAGACAATATGAGCATGGAGTTCAGTTTAAATGGTAGGCAAAAGTTGCAGACTGTTATAGATTAAACCATGAATGTACTAACATGTTCGGTTCATTACCATCATTTTAGAGTTAGATACCTGATTTGAGAATTTTTTTTACATTTTTGGATGTAATGTGTAATATTGATTTAACTGTATTGGGTGTTTCTCATACTTGTGTGACTCTATGCCATATTGCAATACATTTAATATTTACTGTGGGTTATGTGCTGTACAAAGATTTGCTATTTTGTTGTTAATTTTATGCATTAGTTTGTGTTTTCAGGATGCTCAAGTTCAGTCTTTCAGCATTCCACTTATATTGTTGTCATGCAATTGAGTGCAAGAGATTTGAATATGAACAGTGACCTCAGAAAGAATTTGGACACTTAAAGGAATAGTTCACCCAAAAATGAACATTTGCTTTAACAAAATAAATAAATAAAAGGGCTCACTTTTCAGGCCATCCAAGATGTAGATGTTTTTCTTCATCAGAACAAATTTGGAGAAGTCTAGCATTATATCACTTGCTCACCAATGGATTCTCTGCAGTGAATGGGTGCCGTCAGAATGAGAGTCCAAACTGCTGTTAAAAACATCACAATAATCCACACGTAATCTACACGCTCCAGTCTGTCAGTTGTCTGGTGAAGTGAAAAGCTGCATGTTGGTAATGAACAAATCCATCATTAAGACATTAATGATGTTAATCATTAATCACCATAATTTTTTATACTTTAAACTGTTGCTTCCGGTTAAAATACAAGTCCTCTATCTATGTTGCTTTCTCAATATAGTCATCTTGTCTGAATCAGGAGAGAGATATGCAGAGATCAAGCACCATTTACAGGTAAGAACAGTCTAAAACAGTTCTAAACAAATGTGTTGGTGGATTTTTGATGTTCGAGGACAACAGTGCATGGATTTTTCCACTGGAGGAAGCATTATTATGGATTATGGACTCACATTTTGGCCAGAAGCAACAGATTAAAGTTAAAATGCATGGATTTATTTGTTTGTTGCAAACACAAGGCTTTTCACTTCACACAATAGTGATTCCTTTTGGTTAATTACTTGTGATTACTTGTGAATTACTGTGGTTTTTTTTCTTCAGCTGTTTGGACTCTCATTCTGACGGCACCCATTCACTGTGCGCAAGTGATATAATGCTTAACTTCTTCAAATTTGTTCTGATGAAGAAACAAGCTCATCTACATTTTTTTTCATTTTTGGGTGAACTATTCCTTTAAAGTCTTATTGTTTAAAACATAACTTTGTTTTGTGAAATGTTTTGTTTTTGTTTTTTCTAATGCAATGGCATGTGTCTAAGTAGTGTCTAAAGTGTCCAAATGCTCTTTGAGGCCACTTTATGTATTAATGAAATTTATCTTTTTAATTAACGTTTAAATAAATATTAAACATGCTTTCACTTCATGCTTACCCATTGTCTAGTCTGTACTGATGTTTTAAGTTTTAATTGAAGTGAATGACATTTTATGTAATTCTTAAAATCTCCCTTACTGATTAATTGCAGAGGTCAGTTTGCCAGCATTTAAATTAGCATCTACACTGAAAGAGCAAACGAAATGTGTTTGTGCCAACATTTTTGCACTGGCATGTAATGAGTTATTTAAGTGAGAAAGAGAGTGGAAAAAGCTGAGATAAGTGCAGTCGGGCTATTCAACAAGGAAGTGTTACTTGAAAGAGGAAAAAGCATAAGAATGTTTGAGACATTTATTCTGAAATCATATAAAAACATCAAATTTATTCAAATGTGTTTCCCTTGGACCTCTGTACAAACGTCATCGAACACCTAAAATAAATAGAAATACCATGAAACGACACATCTGCATTTCTCTCATGTGTACACGTCACAAAAGGGTCATGCATCGCCTTCCCGCCCACAATCCTGGAACAATCAATCACCAATATTCTTTAGCGGGGAGTGAATTTCTTACAAAACCACATTTAAATAATTTACATTGATGTACAGAATATATTGCAGCATATCTAGATATATCCTCTCTCCTTTTGGTTTCTGACAGCAGGTCTCTGGCAGCCGTTTCAGTTATGAACTTCCAGCACCATCAATATTTCTGGCAGGTTTATCTTTGGCACACAGAAATTAAAAAGGCCTCCGGTCTGAAGGCCACATTGATGTTTGTTCACTTCCTAGAGCAGATTTAGTATGAGTTGAGGGAAAAAAACTTCTAAAGTCTACAGGAAATGGATTACATTAGATGGGCAATAAGTTCTGTGAAAGTTCATTTGCACCAACAGATAACTTAAGGTGAACAAAAAAGTGTCTTATTTGTTTGGATCAAGAAATGTTGCCGTTTTCTGTACACAGGAAGTTGGCAAAGTGTTTTAGGCATTACAGCTGTAAAACTATCTGCAAAGGGCGATAACGTTTTGTGCTTTTCGCAGAGCTGTAACGGAGAGCTGTCTCTCTAAATGTCCAGAACAGTGAGGTTTTTAGTTTCCGCCTGGTCCCTTCATGCTAGAGTCTTTGAGGGACTGGTGGGCGGCACCTGCGCTCAGATTACAGGCCGAAGGATCGCAGTAACCGGGTGGTCCGGCTGAACCAGGAGGTCCAGGAACACCCGGCTGACCCGGGGCACCAGGTGGACCCCGTTCTCCATCACGCCCATCTTGACCGTATCCTGGTTTTCCAGGTTCACCTGCAAGACAGAAACGGGTCAGTCATCTCTTATTTTAGATTGCAAAAGACCAGAGCTTAAGGTCAGTCTCATTTGCATTTCCACATGGACAAAAACCTGAATGAGATTTTAGAGTCATGGAAGTCAAATAACCAATTGTCATGGTGTTTTTACATTACATATGTGACTCTGGACCACAAAACCAGTCTTAAGTCGCTGGGGTATATTTGTAGCAATAGCCAAAAAACCATTGGATGGTTTTTCTTTTATGCCAAAAACCATTAGGATATTAAGTAAAGATCATGTTCCATGAAAATATTGTGTAAATTTCCTACTGTAAATATATTAAAACTTCATTTTTGATTAGTAATATGCATTGCTAAGAACTTCAATTGGAGTACTTTAAAGGCAATTTTCTCAATATTTAGATTTTTTTGCACCCTCAGATTCCAGATTTTCAAATAGTTGTATCTCGGCCAAATATCGTCCGATCCTAACAAACCATACATCAATGGAAAGCTTATTTATTCAGATGTATAAATCTCATCTCATCTAAATCTCACTTATGAACTATCGTTATAGCATTTTGTGTCCATTTAGAATTTTTCTGTGTCTGTCGACATTTATTTCTTGTCTTTTAAGGAGAAAACACCTATATTCTGCTAAACATCTCCTTTACGGTTATACCAAAGAAAGTAAGTCATACAGGTTTGAAACAACACGGGAGTGAGTAAATGCCAGAATTTGGGTGATTACTTTTTTTAAAAATATTTTAAAGTACTTAATTATACAGAAGCTTGTTTCTGCCACGGAATAAAAAAAATAAAACTACATTTTTATCTCACAATTCAGACTACTTTCTCGCAATTGCAAGTTTATAGCTCACAAATCAGATTTTTTTTTTTCCTCAGAATTGAGAGTTCATATCTTACAGTTGCAAGTTATAACTTGTAACTGTGAGTTTACATCTCGCAGTTCTGAGGAAAAAAGTCAGAAGAATTGCAAGATGTAATGTCTAACACCCAAAAAAGCAGATCACATGCAGAACTCTCCACTCCCATCGGAGTTTTTATGGGATTGCGCTCTCATGCTAATTTACCCTGTTTAGTAAATATGGCCTGTAAACTCAGAATTGTGAGATTTTAATGGTTTCATCTTGTGGTGGAAGCAAGTTTCTATAGAATTCAATGCTTGAAAATATAAAGCTGAAAACCAGCACATGGCACTGCAGCAGATCTGTCTGTTACAATTAGAGCACTAGGTAACGACTGCAAGAAATCCTATTGAAACAGACAGCTTCATTCGACTGACAGTAAGCGTCAGTGGCACATATACAAAGACAACAGAAGGCTTCATATACCTCCAATTCATCAGACATCTGACAGCTTAATTTAACACCAATTTAACTTTGCTCTCAAAAGTCTATTACCAGGATGGAGCTAAATATATCTCCAGCATCATTTTAGAAATTAATTGAGTTGTTTCAGACTGAATTGGTTTGCAGATGATATTTTTTAACTCCCCTTCTATTCATGCATTAATACCATGATTTTTTTTTGACAAGAGGAAGTAGGTCATGAGATTGAGTCAGAACTGACCTGGCAGTCCAGGAGGTCCCAGCATGCCTTTGGGTCCCCGAACTGTAGGTCCCCTGCCCCCTCTGTCTCCCATCTCACCTGTAACACACACACTAGTTCAAATACTGACATGACCATGCCTTTACACACATGACTCTAGTTCAGGGGTTCCCAAACTTTTTTGTCAGCAGACCGTACACCCTGAGATTTTTGCATGTTCTCAGTATGCAGGATTATTAGGTAACTAAAACTAAAACTGAAGCTAAACCTAAAAAAAAAAAAACATTTTCATGACTTTTATATTCAGTGACATGTTGTTGGAAACTAACTGTTTGTTTTTTTTGTTTGTTAATTGGTCTGATGCTCTGTGCTGTGTAAGTGATGTGTATATATTGTCTGCTTATCTATGTTTTCAGAATCTGTACAGCACATTGGTCAACTTGTTTTTAATCGTGCTTTAAATTGCCTTGCCGTGACTTAAAAATAAATGTTAACTGAAATAAAAATATAAAAATAATACTTGCAGCTAGCTACATCATTTCTCATAATTTAGTTGAACTTGATATACTAAAGTGACAAACTAAAACAAATTTAATTAAAAATTTAATTAAAAACAAATAAAAATGAAACAATGACAAAAACACACAATAAAATTACTAAAACTTTAACTGAAATTAAAATGAAAGTGGAAAATCTAAAAATAAACACCGATTCAAACTATTAATAAAAACTATATTCGTTTCTCGATACTAAAATAACACTGCTCTGATGTCGGTTAAAAGTCGCATGCAAGTAAATGGATAAAATATGTACGCTTTTTTTTGTGTTTTATCTTATTTATTTTAAATTTATATTCAATTTAATTATTAGCTTTTTATCAACTCTTGAACTCCCATTTGGGATACACTGCTCTAGTTGTTGTTCCAGGACCAAAAGCAGTCTGAACTCACAGTCCTATAATGACTCACCTTTCGGCCCCTTAAGACCCAAAAGTCCCAGAGGCCCTTTGAGTCCCGGGAGCCCTCTTGCACCAGCATGCCCAGGAAAGCCGCTGTCACCTGGGGATCCGGGAGAACCAGGGGGACCGGGTCTGCCTGGCAGTCCAACCGCGCCAGACTCTGGTCTCCTCAGACTGGCAGCCAATTGGGCCAACTGCTCTGAAATAGCAAAGACCAAATGCGCTAATGAGTGTGAACGGTCCCCTGCTATTAGCACAACTAATTTTTATTTCATTTATCCACTGATTTTGCAGTTGCACTCACTAATTCGAGTCATCTAACACTGCACACTGACTGCTTTGTGTTTTGTCTATTGTGTTTCTGTACTAATGTTAGGGCGCCTCCTTGAGGACGATACATCTTCCTGTTCTTTCCTCACATGATTCCTCCACAATACACTACACTTAAAGTTGCAATGAAACAAAAATAGCGTCAGACCTTTTCTTCCGTATAATGATGTACATTTGAGAGTAATGGATTATCAAAAAAAGTCCAAAATGCAGGACAGGTACTTGGTTCTATGCATCAGTTGCTAATTGGATTTTAAGATGTGGGTGTTGCACTCAAAAATGGGGCAGATGAATGTGAGGTTACAAGGGTGAAGTTTAAGTGGATTAAATGATTGGAGAAGTCCTGCACACATCACCAGAGAGAAGTCTGACGTTTCACTGGAAGATCCTGTTATGATATTTTAATGAAACATTACGAGTTCAAAAACATGTACGGATGAATTGTTCAAAATAAAATCTATAACATGCATTTCTAAAATAGATATAGTGAATGTTCATTTTTTATACCGAATTTAATCCTGTAAAGTAAAGTAAAGCTGTTTTAGCTATTGTTTATGAAACTTAGAAATGTTATGACCAGCAAGAATGTTATGACCAGTAAACAACCAATAATAAAGTGCTTCACTGCTACCTCGTTGCTTATTCATGTGCTTTGTATAGCCTCAGCTTAATTCGGAAATTATGCTGTTAAATATATACAGAGTTCTGGCATGAAACTCTAGATGGCGCAGTCTAACTCAATCTGACCTAATGACATCATTATCACATGGCACAGCTGATTGGTTCTCTCTTGTATCGGTAGCCAATGAGCTCGTTGCTCAACATTCAAATATATGACTAGTGCTTGCCGTAGCAGTTGCAGCTTGCTTCAGAAACCCTCCACCTTCCCCAGCTCCACCTGTATAGATCTGCTATGAAGGGATTCATGTATGCTACATGGGGGTTATTTCATGTATGTTATATTTGCAGCAGCAATATTTCTTACATGCTCACAGCAGCATGTTGTGGATGTATTGGCAGTAGCAAGTCTCGGTACTTGCTCTGCCGCAGCAGCAGCATCAGCAGCAGCGTAGCAGATCTATTCCGCCAAGACCAAATACATTAACATTGTCATGTACATTACCATGCCAATCCCTCCGAGAGTTGTCATGACAGAAATATTTTTTGTTCAAACTGCTTAGTGAGCTAGTAATTAACAGTGTAGTCTTTGTTTTATATTGTACACTGTACATTTTTAAACCATGGGCTAAGATTCCTATTTGCATATTTCTAATGTTAAAGGGATAGTTCATCCAAAAAATGAAAATTCTGACATAATTTTCTCACCCTCATGTCTTTCCAAACATGTATGGCTTTCTTTCTGTGTGACATAAAGGAAGATGAAGAACACTGGTAACCAAACTCTTTTGGTTATATGATTTTGAAACGATATGAGTGTGGGAAAATGTGACAAAATTTTGGGGTGCACTATCCCAAATACAGCATGCAACAAGCATTGCAGCCACACATCCATCTGTGAAACTGTCACTACGCAGATCCTCTGTGGTTGTGCGAAGTTGTCAGAAATGTATTGCAAAATAATAATGTCTCTTCATCACCGTTCTACAATTTAACATAAATAATAAAACAGTATGAATTTTTACTGAAAATATGTGACGTCGATAAGCACTCCGAAGCATTGAAAACAAACCATTCTTCAAAGGGGGATTTTTTTTTTTTTTTTGGCTGTCACTAATACAAAGCACATGAACAGGCCTAATTGATGATTAAAGTTGTGCACACCTGGTTACACACCTTCAGTCCTGCAATTCAAGCTAAAATGTGTATCTTCTGTATGCCACTTTGGATAAATGCTAAATGTGTAGATCTGTCAGGCCAGGTGCAATACTAAAGAAGCCACATGTCTAACTCTTAAATGCACATACTGTAAGTTTTGGATGTAAAATAATACCCTAGACTTATTTTAGTTTATTACAGCTCTGATATTTTTATGTGAATAAGCAGATCATTTGAAAAATGTGTTGCAGAAAGCTGTTAAAGCCAATTCCTTTCATTTGTCCTCATTCATCCTCTGAATGGTGTTCTTGTACGTTTTCAATTTGCAATGGGAAATTGAGCATAAAAGAACAGTATTGCTGCTATTTTTACAACTTCCTTTTCCATTGTGTGGAATAAAAGGGCAGACCGATGTATTCCTGATGTAAAGGATCCAATCCCAGGCCCTGAGCCATTGAGCAAGAGCTATAGGGTACAGTGAATTTCAACTTTCAGTCAGAAAACGTCCTGAAAATGTATGCAGCACGATGCTTGACTGAGCTTTATCAGGGAGGGTTGGGCGGAGGAAAGCAGGGGCTGAGAAACTCATCACTATGAGGCAAAAGTGCAGATCAGCTGAAACGAACATGAATTTTTCAGTGAAATGTGAATGAAAAAGTCATGAGGGAATCGGCGACGTGCGCTCGAGAGGACTTAGAGAGAGGCAGAACTGATGTTAGAACAGTATTGCTGCTATTTTTACAACTTCCTTTTCCATTGTGTGAAGGAATAAAAGGGCAGACCGATGTATTCCTGATGTAAAGAATCCAATCCCAGGCCCTGAGCCATTGAGCAAGAGCTATAGGGTACAGTGAATTTCAACTTTCAGTCAGAAAACGTCAGAGACACTTTAGTAAAGTGTCTCTGCTCATCAGAGTAGAATCAAAAAGAATCTTTGAAACAAAACACAATTTTTTTCTTCCTTTCATCCCACTCTTTCCTTCAGTGGCCCGTGCTTGCATTCTCCTGCCTGGAAAGTTCTGATGCACTGGCGGCAAAAGAGTGACTCTGCATGCTAAAAAGGGAAATTACGTTTAATTCTGAAATGATAAACATCTTTGCTTCCAGACTCACCCTGCATAACACGCATGCACACTTGTCTGATGTGTTGATCACTTGGTTCTTTACCCTGTAAACACAGGAGGAGTTGTTTGGAAGAAAATCACTCAATCATGTGACTGTATTCTGATCATTTCATCTCATTTCAAACCACTAATCAGCTCTACCTCAGAAAATAACAAAGAAAAACATTGGAATTGGATGTAAGTGTTCTTAAAAGCTGCAGAATGTTTCAGATATCACAGTACTGTTTCTGATCTTTTTTTTTCTTGACGTACCTTTCCAAACAAAATTAGTGTGTATAACAAAACGCTGACAACTACGGGGTTTCCACACATTTTGACAATTTAATTTTCAGTTTCTAAAACTTTTCCTATTATTCATGATTATTGGATAAGGATTAAAAATATTCATTCATTCAAGACTGCTCTTACAAAAATTGCCAATTAAGTATATTTTGAATTAAGCATAACAGAACAAAATTATAGTCACTATAGACACCTACAGGACTGGAAATTACAGTTTTAAATTGTACAATATTTAAAGGTTTTCAGTGTCCGTAGGAGTCCTGTAGCTATTGAAATCATCTTTTCTCTGGTTTTGATGTCCCAATGTGAACACATGAATAATACAGAATAATTGGGATCACTCAATCATGTGACTGTATTCTGATCATTTCATCTCATTTCAAACCACTAATCAGCTCTACCTCAGAAAATAACAAAGAAAAACATTGGAATTGGATGTAAGTGTTCTTAAAAGCTGCAGAATGTTTCAGATATCACAGTACTGTTTCTGATCTTTTTTTTTCTTGACGTACCTTTCCAAACAAAATTAGTGTGTATAACAAAACGCTGACAACTACGGGGTTTCCACACATTTTGACAATTTAATTTTCAGTTTCTAAAACTTTTCCTATTATTCATGATTATTGGATAAGGATTAAAAATATTCATTCATTCAAGACTGCTCTTACAAAAACTGCCAATTAAGTATATTTTGAATTAAGCATAACAGAACAAAATTATAGTCACTATAGACACCTACAGGACTGGAAATTACAGTTTTAAATTTTACAATATTTAAAGGTTTTCAATGTCCATAGGAGCCCTGTAGCTATTGAAATCATCTTTTCTCTGGTTTTGATGTCCCAATGTGAACACATGAATAATACAGAATAATTGGGAAAAAATGTATGAGGTTGTTTAATGCCGATAGTTACCAAAAAAATCAGCTCATTATAAAAACATGTGAATACATTGAATAAGGTGACAGAACAGCAATAAATAGATATATAGCAATATAACCACTACCGTTCAAAAGTTTGGGGTCTGTAAGAATTGATTTATTCATTTATCTATTTATTTATAGTCTCTTATGCTCACCAAGGCTGCATTTATTTGATCAAATATACAGTAAAATAGTAATATTGTGAAAAAATTATCACAATTTTAAGTCAATGTTTTAAAAACAACTGTGCTGCTTAATACAAACTGTGCTAAAAAATTCAGGATTCTTTGATGAATACAAATAAAAAAAATATTTATTTATTTGAAATATATTTTTTGATGGTATTATAAATGTATTTACTGTCACTTTTGACCAATTTAAGGCATTCTTGCTGAATAACAGTATTAATTTTTCAAAAAAAATAAATAAATAAATAAATCATACTGACCCCAAACATGTGAACTGTAATGTACATGCAAAGCAAAATCAGGATGTGCAACAAAACAATGAAAACTACCAAGAAAATTGTCTTACAAAGCAGATAAAACATCGATAACGCATATTTACATGTGAAGAGAAATTTGTGGCAAACTCTATTTGTGTCTGTCTTTTTTAATAACCTTGCACAGAATTGGCTCATGAAGTGTAATTGTTAAATCACTCTTTCTTTCAAAGGTTGGTAACATACCGCTGGTCCCTGGGTGCCACGAGGTCCTGGAGCTCCTCTGTTCCCCTGCATGCCACGTGGTCCAGGACTACCAGGAGGCCCTTCAATGCCAGGCTGCCCACGGGCACCCTCTGGTCCTCTGTTACCCGGATCCCCCTGGTTACCTACCTGAATTTACACCAGAGACGCAAGTATACAACTAGATGTAATACTAGCATCTCCATACAGTAAATCATTACAATATAGCATTTCATTTTCATATCTAAGCACTAGAGTGAGCTGAGATAAAGCCAAGGAATACTCTTCATGGATTATCTAGTCAGAGCCAAGTCCCGAATAGACAGTAGTCAAAAATAAGAATACTGATCAAAAACTCACTTCTCCTTTAGCTCCAGGTTGGCCAGGGTCACCCTAAGTACAGAAACGACAAGAGAATTACAATGCACTACAATATCTCAAAACTCAGTGTACATTTGCATACTGTATTCATATTATTTTCATCTCAGTATTTCAGAGCTTTTACTCACAACATCTCCCTTGTCTCCTGGTGTTCCCTCTGCACCTTGAGCTCCCTACAATAAAACACATCACTGTGAGGGATATAGATGGCTATGTTCTGTTATGTGTCTAGTTCTGTTACTGTAATACTTTGAGAATAGATTGTTTTGGTTATAAAATGTGATTGGGTGAGCTGCATTCATAGCCAACAGTAACTATTTTACTTGGTGAGAGAATTGGTTTGTGATTTTTATTATTAATAAATATAGCCGTCTTTCATTATATAGATGTAAACTATATAATTCTAGATGCAATAAACCATTTGATTTTGGCTGTTGCAGTGATTTTAATGCGTTTTAAAGGGTTTGGTGCCATGCTAAAAAGCCCTTTATCACAGGGCATATTTTAGTTTTTTTGCTTTAGTTCTCTGAATGATACCCTGAAAAAATAATGTTCAATCAAAAACTTCAATAAACTCATTTAAATACATGTATAGCCTTTCTTACATTAGTTTTCTGCATTAATTTTAAAAGTATCTTGGGTAGTTTAGTTCTGCAGTGCTGTATCTGATGATAATGTGAATCATGCTCTTACCTGTTCTCCCTTTGGTCCAGGTTCTCCTGCTTCACCCTGTGTAATATCACATTCAGAAATTCATTCCCATGAATATTTAACTAAGCAACAGTTACTCAATGTACACTCAGAATTTTGCTCTTTCTATTAATCCTACGTCTGTTTGAGGTGCTTAAGTTCTTTTTTCCAATGCATTAAAAAAATCATTGAATCTAAAATGGACCAGTTTGATTTTCAAAAGCCTCATTGTACTTTCAAAGCTTTTTAAACTTTAAAACACCAATGGGAGCACATAATAATTCCAGTGCTTTAAAGGCTAGAAAAGTGGAACCCTCACTGTCTAATTGAGCAAGAACAGTGAATATAAAGAGGCTAGTGGTTTTTAAAGAGCTCCAGATGACATTTTGTAATAGTTACGGGAATGTTGATGTAGCAGAACTCCAAGTACACTTTGCTGTTCCTTAATAAATATAGAATTAAGGATACAAGCACCAATCACAATTCCTGACTTCAATTTCCAGAAGTCAGGGTGCACAGGTTTAATCAATTCACCAGGGAACAAAATCATGTTGAAAAAGGTAACAGCAATTTAAAGAGAAAAGTTTGAGATATTTTGACATTTTAAAAAATCTCTTCAAATGTGGTCGGCAGAGATATCCTCACCCTATCTCCTTTTATTCCTGGTAGGCCTGGTGGTCCAGGAAGTCCAGGCAAGCCCAAGTCACCTTTAGGACCCTGAAAAGGCAATCAATGTAAGATGACATGCAGTCAGAGTCTGGGATTTACTGTGAAATTCTGCTTGATGTCTTTTTATATTCCTTCCTGTCTCACTGCAGGATTTCCAAACAGATGGGAAAGGTTCAAATCCTTTGTCAATAAAGAGAAAAGACTGCAGAATCCTTTAGTTCCCCTGCAAAAACACTCTCATGCATTTTTAAAAAGAGAGTGCAGTCTGAGAAAATGTGAGATCAGGACAAAACGGCAAATGCTGACACATTTGGTATGTGAATGTACATCAGTGTTTTCTACACTGCTGATTTAATCTACAGTTCCATACTTATATGTTCCAAGCATATATGTTTTAACTGAAATTCACTCTCCAACTGAGGCATTTAATTGATGCCTTTTTTTAATTGAATACATTTTTTTATTCTAAAGTCTTGCGAATTGTTTCAGAGTTTTGTCATTACAAATGGTATTGTACTGTAAATCAGTCAATTGATCAAACAATAAATAACATTTCTAACACACACACACATAGATATATATATATAGGAAATAGCTGTATGTATGCAGGATAATTATATACAATTATATACATTATTACAGCTGAATATGTAGCTATAAATCTGAATATATAGTTACAATTTTAATATATATTTATGATATATATTTATATATAAATTTTGAACATATGTTTGTAAACACTGCATTTCAAAGTTGTGTCATAAAATGATATTCTGCGGGTCTGAAAAAGGTCTCAAGTCTTAATGTGCCCTTCCACAAATTAAGTTCTAAAAAGGTCAAAACGAAATCTTTTAGTACTTTTTTGTTTTTTAATATAAATATCTAAGCATCCTTAAATCACGGTACATTCACTTAGGATGAAAATTGAACATATAAAGTCTTGTTTTCGGATAAAAAGAAAAAAAATAGGTGAGTTTATCCTTAAAACAAGAACAAAAACTTGTTTTCCCTTTAAAATTAAGTAGATTTTTCTGAGCCCATTGGCAAATATTGATGAATTGTTTCCGTTAAATTTATTCCTCATTTTATTTATTTTTTACTTGGTCTTAAAAGGGTCTTTAAAAGTCTTGAATTTTCCTTCATAAAACCTGCTGAAACCCATATATTTTTTTAATAAAAAAAAAATTATGTTGCAATTTATTCACAATACTTACATAATATATTCATGTTTAAACGTGAGTGTTTGTGTGTGTAGAAGTATGTGCTCGTGGGAATGGCAGGGGAACAGAGGGCTGCTTGAGAGACACTGCTGTGAGACATTCTTTTGACTGTTTACTCTTTACTGTGAAAACAGTGAGGTGAGATCCGCTGGCTCCAAATTTTGACCTTCAAATTACCACAATATAAAGTCACGAATTCCCCTAAAAGAATTCACTGCGCACCAAACAGTCTAAATAAGTAAAAGCGATCGAGCTTAGTGGATGTCAAAATGACTTGTTTTCTCTTTGAACACTGGGATAATAGAATAATGTAAATGTAGCGCTGCCTATGACTTTGAACTCTGGGTTTGCTGCCAGCTTATAGGGGGAAAAAATGCAAATGAGATCTCTTTAATGTAGTTTCTCCAACACAGCACAAAATCATTTTCTTTTCATTATGTTTGTCTCATTTTCCTAAATATCTAAACATCCTTAAAACAAGATGAATTTACTTGTCAAGCAAAACTGTGAGAGATTATTTTCCTCTTTATAAATAAATACATAAATAAGTTTAGTATACTTTATGCTTAAAACAAGAAACAACAATTTGCCAATGATGTAAAAAAAATTTTAAAACGATTTCGCATTGCAGTCAAAATGAACATGGATGGATTTAAGGATGTTATGATATTTTTTCTGGACAAAATGCATACAATACTAATTTTGTATTAGTATTAGTATCAAATAATCTGAACTATACCATCCACATTAATTGTATAGCTAGCCAACATTTGTTATAATTTGTGTCTATTTTTATTTCTTTTTTAGGAGGAACATCTGAAGCAGGATTCATACTTGAACATGTTATGCTGAGCCATAAAAGAGAAACCTCTGCGCAACCTAAGGACACCCATTTCTCTACAGGCAAAGGTTTTTACTTTGTTCATCAATTTGCATGATGACAGTATGGCAGATGCTTGCTTTGATAGCACAACCATATAATTATTCAGATTAAGCACTTACTCTGGCTCCTGGTTTTCCCATCGGCCCAGGTGGCCCCTGCTCTCCTCGTTCTCCCTAAACACAAGGAAACTATCATCATCTGCTAAATATTCCTTGGTGAGTAAATACAGACACATCCAGCCTGTCTATTAGTCGTTAGTCATGCTGCTTTGGGTACTTACAGGTTGTCCAATAGACCCAATGGGTCCGACTTCTCCTTGTTCTCCACGCTCACCCTGAACAGAGACATTTACTGTCAGACAATCTGTTTCTGCACAATAATTACAGATCTGTTATTAGCTATTGGGTGGTTTACCTACCGCTTTACCTGCAGATCCCATAGTACCAATGAGGCCTGATTGTCCAGCATTACCCTGTAAGAGAGTATATCACACAGTGTTCATAATAAGCAACAGTATTACACTTTAAGAAAGAAAAAAAAAGATTTTTACTTTTAGAATTTACCTTAAAATCTATATTCTTAATAACAGTAATCTTTAAATAAAAAAAAAACCTAATAATTTGAATTATAAAATAACACTGTTAAATGTAATCTTCAGCAAATCTCAAAATGAATATCCATTTTTCATACTATGCATTATAATTTTGTGATGCCTAAATTCACTAGCAACTGAATAATTTTACTTTTAGTGTTTTGTTGTTAATTTCTTTAGACAAAATAGTATTTAGTAAATATAATTTTTTTATTTATCAGCCATAACATTAAAATAATGGGAGTGTGTATCAGCCAGAATGTTAATATTGGCAAAATGCTAAAACCAAACTAACAGTATGCTAACCAAGGCTGCATTTATTTGATCAAAAACAAAATAAACCGATAATGCTGTGAAATATTTCAATTTTTTAAAAAAACGTAACTTTCTTATTCTCTGGCAAACATTTTTGACCTTCTTCACAGTCATTATGGAAGTTTATATATCGAATGCATTTTTTTTTCTACAGTAAGACTTACAGGGAGTCCTTGAAGGCCAACTTCCCCCAGAGTTCCAGGTTTTCCGGCGGCACCCTGTAAAAAGTAAAAAAAATTAAATAAAGTACTATTACCACTGTCACACTTTTTACATGGCCATGGTTGAATAACGAATGCCAGACTCTGCTGTACCTTGGCACCTGGCATGCCAGGGATTCCCTCACGTCCATCCACACCTGGCAAACCCTGGAAAAAAGACACAGATTGGTGCTGTTTGGATGCTTACAAAAGTCTTTAAGCAAATTATTTTATCTACACTAACAAAAAAGTACCAAAACTTACCATACTACCATGTTTTTCATGTTATTACCATCTGACACCATCACTGTACCACCAGGGTACCAGCAGAATTTTCATTAAAGGAAGTGAAAGTTTATGGTAAACCACATAATGCATGTCTGACGAGGATAAAATGAGAGTGACTCATTGTGCTATATCTTGTAGAAAGAAGCTGAAAGTTAGGATATAATACTGTTTAAACGTATTTAAAAGGGGTTGGTAAGTTTTTAATGTTTTCGAAAGAAGTCACTAACAGTATGCTAACCAAGGCTGCATTTATTTGATCAAAAACAAAATAAACCGATAATGCTGTGAAATATTTCAATTTTTAAAAAAAACGTAACTTTCTTATTCTCTGGCAAACATTTTTGACCTTCTTCACAGTCATTATGGAAGTTTATATATCGAATGCATTTTTTTTTTCTACAGTAAGACTTACAGGGAGTCCTTGAAGGCCAACTTCCCCCAGAGTTCCAGGTTTTCCGGCGGCACCCTGTAAAAAGTAAAAAAAATTAAATAAAGTACTATTACCACTGTCACACTTTTTACATGGCCATGGTTGAATAATGAATGCCAGACTCTGCTGTACCTTGGCACCTGGCATGCCAGGGATTCCCTCACGTCCATCCACACCTGGCAAACCCTGGAAAAAAGACACAGATTGGTGCTGTTTGGATGCTTACAAAAGTCTTTAAGCAAATTATTTTATCTACACTAACAAAAAAGTACCAAAAATTACCATACTACCATGTTTTTCATGTTATTACCATCTGACACCATCACTGTACCACCAGGGTACCAGCAGAATTTTCATTAAAGGAAGTGAAAGTTTATGGTAAACCACATACACTGCCTCCCTTCGGCCCTGGAAGACCAGTATTGCCTCTCAGCCCTTGAGGTCCCTGCAGAAAGAAAAAAATCTGAATCAGATGTACTGTATTACCCTTAGCATGAGAGGATATAGCCAAATAGGGCATGTTCCTGGACCAACATTGTTTGGTTGTCTGAATGTTGTTTCAAGGACTAACAAGGATGTTGATCCTGGATCATGTCCTACATGACTAAATCCCATTTAGGATCCAGTTTATCATGGGCAACTTCTCACAGGCTAATTTAATAAACAAAAACCTCTTAAACTTATACTGTGTGCAATTTTTGTTGCTATAATGATGGTTGTCACATACCTGTTCACCTTTAGGGCCAGTTTCTCCCATTCCTCCTCTTTGGCCTCGATCCCCCTAGATAAAAAGAACACATCTCAGATATCTGCTAATATTGATTTGTTGATTTACACCCAAGGCTCAGGACATCAACTTCAAGTCATGCTCACTGCTGAAACCGACTGTCTCCAAAGCCTTCAACTGTGATAGAGAGGCAGAACTTTCCTGTTTCAGGATTGTTTACAGCTTTAGAATAGATTGGTTTCGTTTGAAGAAGATAGAGGACGTTAAAGAACTTACCATCGCCCCTGCAACACCCTGAGGGCCTGGGTCTCCATCAACACCTCGAGGCCCCTGTAAAAAATAACAACATATTGTTTTCAGATGTATTTATTTATTTTCTGTGTTTTGTATTACATTTTTCTTCATTATCAGTTGTCTGTTGCAGTATACAATCTAATGCCACTCTAATTTTCTTTTTTTGTATTAATTAGTAACATTTTGATTCTCTAAACCAGGGGTGCCCAACCCTGCTCCTGGCGATCGACTGTCCTGCAAAGTTTAGCTCCTACTCTAATCAAAGTCACCAGGATCGCCAGGTTGGCACCCCTGCTCTAATCAGTAGTTTTATGACTTTTAGTTTATATAAATGCATTTACAATATAGTATTTCTCTTCATTGAAAACGGACAAATATATTGAATTCTCAAATTGTATGCAGGGGTGTGTATACAAATATTTGTCCAATCAAATGCTGTCTAGAATGAGAATGTCCCTCCCCCTGATACTACATGTTTTTACCACATTGTGAAATAAACTAAACAACTTCACATTTTTATCAACCTCTATCGAAATCTTACCGTTTCTCCTTTGGTACCAATTATACCAGTGGCCCCTCGAATTCCCTGCGGACCCTGAGAGCACATCATTGAAACAAGGCTTTCAGACTAGATCAAGATATAGCCACTGGATTAATTCATTGATTTAGTGTAGATTGCGGAAATAAACAGGAAATGCACATACAGTTGGGCCTTGAGCTCCGACCTCTCCAGGTGCCCCCTGATATCCCTCCTCTCCCTAAAAAGAGAAAGAAAGCGCTTTTAGATATTGAAATTCTAAAAATCCTCAAAATACACAATGACTCAGTTGTTCGCATTACCCACATGTTATCCTGACACAAAAGGCAGTAATTTATGATAGATAGATAGATAGATAGATAGATAGATAGATAGATAGATAGATATGTTCTTTTTAAAGCAGGGATGGCATCCGAAACTACTCAAAACACGTCTTGCTTTTAGCGTAATACTGAAAAATAAACTACAAAGTTTTGATTGAGGTAAATGATGTGATTCTGAGCTAAGCATCTTGAGGATAATATAGCAAGCATCCACGAGTGAATTAAATGTCACCACACTAACTTATTCTTACAACACTCAAATCCCTCATTATTCTTCATGCACCGGTGGAGTGTAATTCTTATACAGAACTTTAATAGACGCCATTTAAATACACCCTGTACCTTAATACAGCCCGAGCGTCAGTCCTTAATTATAAATGAAGCTCTGTAATAATCTCGAAAATGTCACAGCTGGAGAAAAAATGTCTCAAACGCGATTTTTTTATCATTACAACAGACCTAATTGCTTAATTCACATTCAAATTCACTCTGGAGAACTTCATGACACATGCTGACATCAAACACACACATATGTACACAAAACCCAGATCCTTCTGGTTCCTTTTTGTAAATAAAGTTCTTGCCTTGTGTCCTTGTTTACCAGGCTCTCCAGCTTCTCCTTTCACCCCTTTATGACCCTGACAGTGGACAAGAGGACAGTTTATAAAATACATTATTTTAAAAAATTATAAAAAGACTCATGGCTGTATTAGATCAAAAGGGTGTTTCTACTAAATACTGAGCAAAGGGTCTGAATACTTAGGACCATGTGATATTTCAGTTTTTCTTTTTTAATAAATCTGCGAAAATGTCAACAATTCTGTGTTTTTCTGTCAATATGGGGTGCTGTGTGTACATTAATGAGGAAAAAAAATTAACTTAAATGATTTTAGCAAATGGCTGCAATATAACAAAGAGTGAAAAATTTAAGGGGGTCTGAATACTTTCCGTACCCACTGTATATATATATATATATATATAAATTCCTTTTGAAGTACTATCTACAGGAAAACTCACCTTCATTCCAGGCAAGCCAGGATGACCAGGTGCACCAGATGGGCATGCATTAGAGCACTTAACATCAGAAAAATAAAAAATTAGCGTCACTTTATGTCACTCAGTCCAGCAATATCTAATAGTCACCTTGGAGCACTTTACTCAAAACACATGGTTTATCACAACATATTTCAATGTGGATGTCGAAAACAATATGGTTTTCATATGGTTTGCAACAAAAGGATTGATGGAGCACCAAGTAAGATTTCCTCTTACCAGTTCCATTGTTCCGCCCAGCATCCCTGCAGCACCCTGTAAACATGACAGATTTTCTTTAGAACAGTTTTTACCCATTTTGAAGGAAATAAAGGGCAATTAGTTGATTAAGGAAGCAATTGTGCCACCCTGTTGTTTTATAATTATAACGGCTGCTCTACATAATGTTCCTAATTAGTCTGTGTATACTGATGTCTTAGTTGTATACTTTAGAACAGAAATGTGCAGTTTTTACCTTATATTATCTACCTTATAATCTTATACCTCATTATCTAACTTATTTATTACATATTTCTACTATTTCTACTATGATCTGACTTTTTAAATTTACTTTTGTTGGTGTAACATAATGAAGTCAAGATAATTTATGATAAGTCATGATACATATTTTCCCCCAAAATGAATGTTGGTGTGACACATTTACAGTTTTGAGTTTAAGGGTCACTGCTATGGTGTAATTCTTGAAACATTACAGTAATACTCACACGGGGCCCTGTTGGTCCAAGGGGTCCCTGTGGCCCTCTCACACCCATGGCTCCCTGTTATACAAAGAGAAACACGTCATTTTTCATTGTTGTATGAATACCCTTTAACTGTAAGCATTTAGATTGCTCACTTTTTGAATAAAATTACAAAATACCAAACCTAAGAGAAATACTACAGAAATAGTTCACCAACAAAAATAAATACCTAAATGAAACAGAACATAAAGTTTAAAGTCCTTTTCTTCTTTATGAAACTAAAATATCTCATGGCCTTGCCTGGCATGAGAGGAAGTATACTGAACTATTGCCCTTACAATGAACTCTGGGATTGATTTTTCATGGACAGAGTGAGATATGAACTGTAAAACTATACATCATTAACATATCATAAATGGGTATTTTTACAGATTTTTTATTTATTTAAATTTAAATTTTTTTTGCTTATTTGTTCATTTATTTTAAGTTTTCGAAAACAATCTATTTCTTGCAATGGCTCTATTTGAGTGATTCTGGTCAAGAACACATTGGATTTGTATTTCACCAAGAAATCAGCAGAAACAAGTATAAAAAGAAAGCAAAAGAAAGACGGGGCTAATTTGGCTGCTTGTTTAAGCAATGCGTTTAAAAAAAGAGTCACTTACAGGGGGTCCCACTTTTCCCTGCTCACCCGGAAGTCCTCCTGATCCTGGTGGTCCCTGTGCAAACAAGTATCAAATTTAAACCATTGTGTCCACAACCCAAAACAAAACCCACTCCACCCACTGCTTTTTTAAATTATCAAATGAAAACAAAATCTACTTACAATTGGTCCATCAGGTCCAATACCCTAAAAAAACAGAGAAGGTTTATTTATTTATATATATTATTTTCCCATTTCTGAAATGTGCTTATGACAATTCATATTTACTGAATACGATAATATAATCTCATAGAGAAACATTTTTCTTTTGACTAACTGTATTCATTAGCTGCTGTCAGAATTAAGGCAAAGATGCAGTGCATTGGGTACAGATCAGCTTTATGCCTGTTTACAACTATTTATCTGCTCAATTGTGTTTTTATTGAATGCATGGGCTTCAGAGATGTTGAAAGATGACAAGATTAGGCTTACCACTTCTCCTCTGGGTCCAGGTTTGCCAGGTTCACCCTGTTTCAATTACACAAAGTCACTTTTTAGGCTTAACATCATTTAATTATACTGTACATAATTTAATAGTTTAGTATAAATAATGTGATTATTGTGTTCACACTGAAAATTCCCAAAAGAAAAAGTGCACTTCGAAATGTCCAAATGATGCACGAATGAATTAACCGAAAAAAATAAAAATTGTGAAATGTTGGACACTTCATGCACTCAACTGACACAGCTTTAGTTACATACTGGAGGGGGATGGGCTATCAAACTTTGATGTTGGATGACAAAATAACCTTATATAATTCATACACTAGACAGTTAAGTACAAAGTGCATAGAATAAGTGTATAGTGCATAATTTGTAATTGTGTGTGTATACATACATATGTATATATACTGTTCTGAAAGTCACAAAAATCACACTGCTGCACAGTTACTGTTATGAAAATCACATAAAGCCATAGAATCTTCTCAGGCCAAGTGAAGTGCTGTGTTTGAACATCGGTGAGTTTAACAGGATCTGATGAATCTGACTTGGCTGCACAGATCAGTGAGCACACAGACAAGATTAGGAACTAGTGGTCATGTGAAAATACTTATAATTCCCTCTGCAAGGCCAGTCAGTACACTGATTTGAGCTCTGGTCCCTACTGAAGCAGAAAACTGAGAAGCTCATATAGTCGCTCACCTTTTGTCCTGCGGGGCCATCGAGGCCTAGTTCTCCTATGGGGCCAGTCAATCCCTGAAGAACATAGAGGTGAAATGTTACTTTATTACCTCTTACAATAACAAACAATGACAGACTTTAATTGAAAAGGGTGTTTTAGGGGAGGGTTTGTTGCGTGAAACTTTGTTAGTCACTCTGTAAGCTGACGTTTCAAACATTTAACCAACCAATGACTACTCAATTAGTCACAGAATTCGATGCCAAAACAAAATCGCCTGTCATTCAACACCTTCATGGACCTTCTGTCTCAAACCAGAGTGGATATTTTTTTTTACCCCTACTTCCATTTTCACAGGGAATCCACTTTAATTAAGTCCAGGCTTTGGGTATCTGTGCTTAAACAAAAACCCTGTTGTCTGTTGGACAGACCATTTTCCTGTGTTCTTTGCTTCAGTCCGGCATGAGAAATTCCCTGCATTTTTGACCCGTCTCAGAGTGCCACCCACCACTGACTGAACTCTGTGAAACTGAGGTTTGCTTTCCCATATAAGACTATGTCAATTTAAACATGTTATGAAGAGAATCCAAAAGATGGTTTTAATGCGTTTCCTTACATCAGCTCCAGGTGATCCAGGAAGTCCAGCAGAACCAGGTTTTCCAGCATCTCCATCAGGACCCTTCAGTACAAATGACAATATGGAAGATGCAACAAAATCCTATATAGCAAATTATAATATCAATGTATGACACACTGATATTTACAGCCGAACCGTCTTCACCGGTGTCACCGCTCTCCCCCTGCAAGAAAAACATACTTTTATATCTTCCGTAATGCATAATGTTTTGGTCATTGAATTGTTTTATATTTTAATTTATGTTCACATTTTTAAAAATCAACTCACATCAATGCCGTCTATTCCAGGCACACCAGGAGGACCGGCTCCAGCCCTCTGTTCAAAAATAGAAAGTAAACAATGCTCTCCTATAGTGAGTTCACATATATATGTTTATAGATGCATTAATACAAAGGTTATGTAATATAAAAAACTAAAATGATCCAGTGGGTAAAAATATACTACAAATAATTTTTAAGTTTAAGCATGCAAAAAAAAGTTTAAGCAAACAGTTCCAACACCTTCGTGCAACAGGTGTGCACTTACAACATATGGACCAGATGGAAGCAAAAATGCAGTACAGCCTATAGTATCTCACAGCATTTGTGATTCTGTTTAAGAATGCAAAGTTTCTTTTTCTTTACATATGTTGAAAATTCAAGCGCTCACCTGAAACTCTGCCTCGGATATCTAAAAGGAAAAGAACAAAGAAGGGTTGCATTTACCTGTGCCGTGCAGATGACTGTTATCTCCAACAAAATCAGTAAAAAGGGCCCGCGCACACCTGCAGCGCGAGACATGATTTCTCCAAAGACACAAAAGCCCCTGTTTTCTGGGATCGGTTGGGTTGACGGACCCCCCGACCAAGAAGCCCAAATAAATCCCCTTTCAACTATCTGAACACAAGGGAGACCATAACCACAGAGTCCTCAAACATATGCATGAGGTGGTTTGTTCTGGGTCTGTGATTGGAGGACAGTGGCACAGTGAGAGGAGGAGTCCAGTAGACATTCGAATAGACGGCGGGAAATTTTACTAGACTGTGACATTTGACCTCTGTTAACAAACACTAATTGGTCTTTGGGAGACAGAGTGGGAATGCTTGAAAATAGTAGAGCTGTAGCATTACATTGCAGTTTTTTAAGTTTGGGCTTTTAGTTTCTTAGATTAAATTTTTGATGTTAGACATGTCTCACCTCTCTCCTTGCAGGAAGGTCACCGCATGTGCCTCTCTGTGGGATGTTTAAGTCACAGTGGATAAGCATTGACTGCAGCTCAAACTGAAACAACAGACAAACAACCATCAAAAAGCATCATGATAATGTGAGTCTGTGGGGTGTATTGAATTGTTTATCATT
This sequence comes from Sinocyclocheilus grahami, assembly GCF_001515645.1. Taxonomy (NCBI): domain Eukaryota; kingdom Metazoa; phylum Chordata; class Actinopteri; order Cypriniformes; family Cyprinidae; genus Sinocyclocheilus; species Sinocyclocheilus grahami. The sequence continues at coordinate 121,987 of NW_015506134.1, forward strand.
GGCTTTTTATGTTCAAAAAATGTGTAATGTTCAAAAAGAGATTGATTAGTTTTTTGTTCAAAAAATAGCTTTTTTATGTTGCACTTTTTGTTGTAAATTATCTTTGCAGAACAATGAATTTAAATTAGTTTTCTTGTTGATGGTAGTGGTAGACTGAGCTCATAATATATGCATATATCATTTGGTGACACTTAATTTAAAAGTTACACAAAAGTTACTGACATCATTACTTACGAGGAAGACACAAACCTCATGTCTGCTCATATAAAGATACACACTAAGACTTTACACTACCGTTCAAAAGTTTAGGGGCAGAAAATTTTTTTGTTTGTTTGTTTTTTAGAAAGAAATTAATACTTTCATTCAGCAAGGAGGTATACAATTCATAAGATGTGACAATAAAAAAAAACATTTATAATGCTACAAAAGATTTCTATTTCACAAATAAATGCTGTTCTCTTGAAGTTTCTGTTCACCAAAGAATCCTGAAAAAATTCATCAGTTTCAACAAAAATATTAAGCAGCACAGCTGTTTTCAACATTAATAATAATAAGAAATGTAAATTAGAATGATTTCTGAAGGATCAAATGCCACTGAAGTCTGGAGTAATGGCTGCTGAAAATTCAGCTTTACCATCACATCAAATTACATATTAAAATATATTAAAATAGAATTATTCTAAATTGTAATAACATTTCACAATAATACTGTCTTTTAGGTTTAATAAATGCAGCCTTGGTGGAAGTCTTTCTTCTTTAAAAAACATAAAAAATCTTACCAGCCTCAAACTTTTGAATGGTAGTGTATATACTTATTGATAAATATATATATATAAATGTGTGGAAATAATATGCTTTAACACACCAGTGACCCACAAACATGTAAATAATAACCTATGAAGTTTTTACACAAATTCAAATTGAACAACTACATAAGTAATTCAGAGTTTTTATGCAGGTCAGCTGTTGAACTAGAACCTCACTGCTAGAATTCTCACATATCTGCTGAAATGTATTTGGTCAAATCCAAATCCATTTAAAAAGACAGTCAGCTGCTGAGCCTTTAAACAGCCTCCAAACTCACATCTCATAATGACACAAAAACATTGTGACCACAAGAAAAAAAATGTGCATATGTACATATAACATGATGTTTTGGACATATGTAAGTACTATTGTTTATTTTTAATTGCTTTGAGGAACATTTAAGTATCGGTACTAAAACAGTAATGAAAATACCTTATGGAATAAGAAAGAAAAGCATGGAATAAGAAATGTGTATAAGAAAGAAAGGTTTACCAGCACAGCTATTGCTGAATTGTCCTTCAGTTTTCCAATATGCGTGAATCCATCTAGGTTTACTTGTCCTCTGGGTGCCAGCTGCTGTGAATCTGTTGCTGTACAGTCTGTTATCAGGCTCACAGAGCCTTTTTTGACAAGCAATATAATCTTGTGCCACTGAGAATTGAAGAGGCGTGTTTGGTAAGGGAATAAAGCTGTCTTGAGTTTGTTCTCTTGGGTTCTGTAGGAGAACTCCACAGACAGGGCCTCCCCGTTGAGTCTGACTGCAAGCTGTTCATTTCCATTCAGATCTTGCATTTGCCACAAATTCCAACTCTTATTCAGTGTACTTCTACTCATTCGATAGGTTCCAGAAAATGCAAATTCCTCAGGCAGCCCCATGGGAAATGAAGATCTGATTGAAGGATGGAATATCAAGACTCAATTAGACATTATTACAAACAGAAATGTTATCTACACTTATCCCACTGTACTTTACAATATTTAAATAAAGTAAAAACACACAATACTGAACATTATTAGCACAATTACTGTCTACAAAAAAAAACATTGTAGTGGTTCTAAGGGTACAGTAATGATATCAGATGGTAATACCATGGAATTCTGAACCATACCATAGCACTGAATGATTACAGCATTCATGTACCATGCTATTTGTCTCACTCTTCAAAAAATACTATTTGAAAAATACTGTTGCAATGTTCAAAAACATGGTGTTACCATGGAATGATGTACTATTATAGTATTTTTGTTTTGTTACCAATGCATTAAAAAAAAAATTGTCTATAATTTAGTTTTTCAATTCAGCACCATGGACAGAGGACGTTCCATCAATGACCAGTAGATGTCACCACATGCCAACAGTACAAGTCATTATCAAGTGTTGCCCTGGTTACCGGGTTAGAGATTTTCTGATAAGGGGGAGATTGCAAACACTGAGTCTGTATCATTGGAGAAATCATTAAACTAGTGGTTCTCATTAAGGGCCCCATGGCCCACTAGGGGGCCTCAGCACACTTCCAAGGGCTTAAAATTAAAGACAAGACCAGATTTCAAATAAGCTAACACAACTAAACTGCTGGAATCATTTAATTTGTTGCTTTAGAAAGACTGTGAACCACTGACTAAACCTTCAGTTTGATGAGTCTTATAAGCTTCGTATTAAAACCCTGGCTGTGCTGGAAACCTGAACATGAAAATTAAAAATTTTCCATTTATATTTACTATTCCATTTCTACCATAACATTTTCTATTTGTCCAATTTTAATAGATTAGCAGGCATGCAAAAAGTGATATACAGTTCAACAGACATTTCACTTCTTGTTTCTCTGTGTCTTCCTCTCTCTCTAGCTGGGTTTCCATCACCCTGCTTTTATGCGCATTTTGAAGTATCGCATCAGAATCGAATGATGGAAACACTGAATTTCGAATAAAAATGCCTTAATTCGCAAAAAACGTTTTTACGCTAGCTTGAGGTGGTTTTTGACTTGTGCGAAAAAGGGTTCATGCGAATAATGGGAGATGGAAATGCAGTTTGCGAATAAATTCCTCCAAGCGCATCGGGACGGCAAATCCTGACTAACCAGCGGACTGATCTCATTCCACAGCGTCTGAAATGTTGTTATGGTCATTCAGAAATGCCCGAGAAAAGTCTGTCATCAAAGTATTTCTGTATAATTGCCTCCCAGAACTGTTAAACGACTGCGTTCCCAAACAGCAGCATCCACCTCCGAAAGCAATAACCGCATTCATTGTGCTTCGTCTGCTCGTTCTGAGGTGCAATTTATTATGTAGGATTCTCTGTGTCTTCCTCTCTCTCTAGCTGGGTTTCCATCACCCTGCTTTTATGCGCATTTTGAAGTATCGCATCAGAATCGAATGATGGAAACACTGAATTTCGAATAAAAATGCCTTAATTCGCAAAAAAACGTTTTTACGCTAGCTTGAGGTGGTTTTTGACTTGTGCGAAAAGGGGTTCATGCGAATAATGGGAGATGGAAATGCAGTTTGCGAATAAATTCCTCCAAGCGCATCGGGACGGCAAATCCTGACTAACCAGCGGACTGATCTCATTCCACAGCATCTGAAATGTTGTTATGGTCATTCAGAAATGCCCGAGAAAAGTCTGTCATCAAAGTATTTCTGTATAATTGCCTCCCAGAACTGTTAAACGACTGCGTTCCCAAACAGCAGCATCCACCTCCGAAAGCAATAACCGCATTCATTGTGCTTCGTCTGCTCGTTCTGAGGTGCAATTTATTATGTAGGAAAATTATTATATTCAGTAGCTTTTCCTACTTTTCTTAGTGATGTATAGTGCCAGTTTATCAGGAAGTGATGATTTTGTTTTCTTTGACTCGTTGAATGGAAACGGTGCTTGCTCGCAAATGTTTTGTGCGATAGCTATTCCAATTTTGCGCACAAGTTAAATTGGCAACTTTGGATGGAAACCCTCTGTCTTTTTGTGCTCCAGACGGTCTGTGCATTTCAGTGGCTTTTTCTGCAGATTACATTATGTCAGTAGGAGTCAAGTCTGTCTTTATGAGTGAGTCACTAAAGTTTCCACCCACCTATTTTTATGCGCATTTCGGGATATCGCATAAAAAACGCTGAATGGAAATGCCAAGATGCGCATCAGTTCTAAAAATGCGCTCAACTGACTCGGATACATTTTTTTTATCCGCAAAGAAAACATTACACATACACTACGATGGAAACATTTACCGAAAAAAAAATCCTTGATGCGCATCAAAAATCATGTGGCTTTGCGCAATGGGAAGGCATACCTGGACTAACCAGCAGACTGGTCTCGATTCACAGCATCTGAATTGTTGTTTTGGTCAGTCTGAAATGACTAAACCAAAGTCAGTCATTAAAGTGGTTCGGTATAATTACCTCCCAGAACTATCTTATGCAACTGCGTTCCCAAACAGCAGGTAGGCTATCCGCCTCGTTTCGTCTGCACGCTTTACGGCTCAAGCAATTTATATGAAAAAAAAGACCCACAGTGACTTCTACTGCAGCTAATTACCTTTTTCTTAGTGTTATTTGTCGCCAGTTTATCAGGAAATTACTAATAAATTCTCTTCGTCTCGCTGGATGGAAACCCAGTGGGCAATTGATGTTGAAAAGACAAATATGCATATCAAAAATATGCAATATTATGCAAATATTATGCAAATCAAACTGACATATTGGTCTACATATAGGCCTACATTAAACCAATTTCAGTGTGGGATTAACTTCCTATATTCATCCAATTACTACTGGAAGAAATTGCCATCCAAACTGAATTTAAAATGAATTTGCAGCTTCTTGATCAAGTCTTGACTAATATTTGAGGTCAAGTTGACATGAAGGTGCACGGTGGCAACGGCGCTTTATTCGCAAATGTTTTATGCTGTTATTCCAATTTTGCGCCCAAGTTAAATTCGCAATTTTGGATTTAAACAAAGCTATTGAATCATTAAATCGGAGCCGGACACTAGTCCTACTACTTTTAACTTATCATTCTATGGCAGAAATAGTAATAGTATGATAAGTGGTCGTTTATGAGAGAGTCTGAATCATTTGCTCAACTGATTCGTTCCACAACACTGATTCATTTAGGAAAGCTACTACTGTATGTTGCTCAAGAGACACTGAAAGCTTGATTATTCTTTGATTTTGTTTGGAATGATTTTCAATGGATGAGCAAAAATTGAAAAGTAACTGGCAATATTGTATATAAATTACCTTATTGTCTACTGAACTGTTGTAAAAAGCTTAATCGCACTTGCAATGGTACTTGGTTTCAAGTCCTTAAATTAATCCAACCTTTTGCTATATTTACTTGCCTTTTCGTATTAAACAGATATATACTCTTGGTAGCAGACTATATAGCTCTATCCAAAATGAATGTCATGCAAACATTACTGTTTCCACACAAAAGCAGTTTTTTTAGAGCACTAAAGCATCTCCATAACTGGTCACCCTTCAGGTAGAACTGTTCTTGAGCATAGAGGGTCTCTGTCAGAGGTGTTTACCTGGTGTTTATCCTGAAGTTGAACTCAGGGCCAATCTTATATGCAATATGCTGAGATGTCATTCCAGGCACCTTCTTTACCGTCCCTCTCCTGGCCAACTCAGCAATGTTGAACTGAGTCATTATGTAAAATCCTATGGGATATTAGAGAGACTCAAGTTACAATAGACCACATTTAGTAAAAATGTATGTGTTTTAGAGATGTTCACCTGGAAATAAGCCAGTCCCATCTTTAGTCTGAGGACACAAAGTGTGGTCCGTCTGCAGGTGACTCATTCTAGAAAATGGCATGGCTTCAAAGAAAATGCATTATTGTTAAATAACAAATTAAACCTTTTTTGCATCTTTTTTTTTACTTCAACAATTCTTTCCTTTTATTTCTTTACTACTCCTCCCTGTGTTTGTGTTTGATGAACACACATTGGTTGGGGAAAAGCTGTGTTGACTGTGTGAGCAACACAATCACACTGTGTTTGAAAAGCTGCACCACATTGTCTCCTTTGAGTTCAAGCATTTTGTTTTTGCATTTTATCGTTTTCAAGACTGGTTCAAATCTTACTGCACCTCATTTTTATTTTATACTAAACAGGGAACCCACCAAAATCACTTATAGTTCTAAATCATTGATACTGAAGGTACTTACTGTGCGCATGAAGACCAGTGGAGAAGCATCGTTTGATCACATTACACAACAGGTAGAGACAAACTTCCCTAGAAATAAAAGTATATGAATTCTTTGTGATTGAGCAATAAACATATATTTTTTACTATGCATCAAATGTAAAATTATCATGTCAATAAATATATTTGTGCATTGAGGTATACAATTCTAAGTAAAGTTATTTGAATGAACCTACTGAAATATCCATGAAATAATTAGATGAAAAAAGAACAAAAATAAAAAAGAATGTTATGCATTACCTCCAGATCATTTTTCCTGATTTCCACAGATGTTCGTGTCATGCAGGAGGCATCTGATCTGAGAAGCCCACCCAGATCTCATCAAACCAACTAACCATCATGATCTGCAGCTGTCCAGTGAGGTGAGGAACAGCTGACAACCCCTAACATGATGCTGCTGCTCATTGGTCCTGGAGGAGGGAACTGGTCCTTGATAATTATAAACAAAGGTAAAGTGTGAAATAGGACATTTATTGGACTTATACTTATTGATGGCTGAGAACGTATTGGATTAGCTTTTTGAATTTTACATTTTGCACATTTGAAAATCCAATTGAAAAAAACATTTTGATTACTTTTTTTTTTTTTTTTTTTAAATAGAACCTCATGGCTATACAAGTAAATAATGTTATATTTTTGCCAATCGTGGGTCAGAAAATATCTGGAAAAATAATTTATTTTCAATCATTTCCAATCAATTGCTTTAAAACACAGAAGTTCCCTTGGTAACATCCAGTGTGAATACAACGTCACAGATGCGTCAGTTGAGGATGGAAAATCTTCATGTTGGTTTAGTTCCGCAAATCTCCATCAGATATGTATAAGACACCACACCTGATTGGCTGTTCGTGTTATATATCTTATCTAATCCAGTAAGTGTGGTGTCTTCATCTGGTAAGACACACTACACTGCACTGACAATAAACACTGTAAAATAATATATATAATTGATGACTTGTAAAATAGGAGATCTGTGCAATAATTTATGACCACAGAAATGAAATTTTAATTTTGCACTGGGATCCCTGTTTTGCTCTGGCATCCAAAGAACATCTTTTATAGAACGCATATCTGAATGCAAGTTTGTTTGCCCACAACTTTTGCTGGTAATTGCCACCACAAACTTATACAATACACAATACAAACTAGGAGGATCACAATTCAACGGGATTTGCTCTGTTTCAGTGTTTCAAATTAAACCTGACTGTCTTGAATATGCTTATAGAAATGTCCTTCTACCAGAGAGCGAGAGAGAGAGAGAGCGAGAGAGAGAGAGAGTCATATGGCAGCACATATGGTGTACCCACAGGCTCCTTCAAGAACTTATGACTTTTCTTTTTTGAGAAGTTTTTATGCTTCATGACATTTGCTTCCTTCTTATAGTAGATCAGTAAAATCATCTGTTAAATGACTAAATGCACATGTAAACGAGAAGTTTGTAAGAACATAACAGACAGTACAAGATGGTCTTTTTAACCAACTGCTAATTTAGGTTAGCCTAGTATGTTTAATCATCAGTGAATTTGATCTTTACGTTGCTAGAAGGATTAGATGTGTGACAAGAGTTAACTGTGCACAAAGTTAAAACCAGATAAACCAGTTGGTGATAAGTCATTTGAATACTGCAGAGGAGCTGCTGATAAATTTTATCCCTGTGTGTGTCTTGTCTGTGGGAGATTTATAAACGGACAAAGACTCAAATTCACTTGCATGTCCATAGATGCTTTGAGATTCACTCTTAATATACAACAAGAAATGCACATAATATTGAAACACTTTAAATATTCTGGGTGAATGCATTGGGTTTGTTTCTTGTTATCCTGTTTTATCTATGGGGACAATATATTGTTTAGAACGCCTAATTATTTTTATGGCCTGTTTCATTTCAATATCTACTGTACTGTTTATTAAAAGTTCATTTAAAATTGATACCTAGCCAAAACGTTACTTTCATTTTAATTATACAGTTCATAATAGGCTACATAAATAACATTACTTAACTAATCTATAAACATCTCATTATTATGAATTTGTATTTACAAAACCATGGAATTACAGAAAAAAACAGCAGTTATACAATAAGTGTAAATAAAATAAGAGGCGGGGCATAGAGGACATACAATAATGTACAGTATTTGAAAAATAATGTGTTTTTTGAACATTAAAGCATGTCAGCATATTCTGTTACACCAAATACACAAAATAATGATCTTTAAAAAAGCATCATATGACCCCTTTAACACATTTTGCAAAATTACTCATGCATTTACTTATACTTGGATTGTAAAATTTAACGGATTGGTTTCACAGAGAGCATTAAGCCTTAGCTGAATTAGGACATTTAAGTATTTTTATTTTTTTATGCGCCTTAGAAAAAACATTACAGGTGTGCATCTTGATACAAATCAATGGCACTGGCATATTTTAAGATATGCAAGTTCAAGTTGCTTTCAGTTAAAATGGCTCAAACATGCATTTTAGTCTGGGACTATAGGCTTAAACCTCGTCTGTGAAACCGGGCAAATACGTAAAACTTAAACCATTACAATGTAAAAAGTGTTTTGAACAACACATTGGTAAATGGCAAAGTTTTGGAATTAAACACATTTTGTACTTGGCAAAATAATTTAAATCATTATCTAATGGTTATTATGGATCATTTTTGAGTAAATCAATGACTACTGTTCCTTGGTTGTTCCTCATTTTCCAAATCTCTTATCAGGATTTGTGGTCGTTGTGTAGGCTAACATGTCTTTCACATCTTAATCCGGTGAGTTTCTTGTTTGGGACCTTTCATTTCTGCACCTGTAATCAGAGCAAATAATACAAGTATCTTTGAAGTTCTAACCTATGCGCCAAACTGAATCCTAATGATATAGGGGGGAAAAAAAAGATTTTCAGGCCTTCAGTCTGGTATAGTGAATAAATAAATAAATAAACCTAAACCAATGTTTGAGTCAGCTGAAATGTGCCAAAACCACTTTAAACCAGGACCCACCTGACCAGACTGGAAGACCAGCAAGGGACCAAAAAACGTTTATATCAAATTAATTCGGTTCTTATTAGGATTATGAGTTTTGTTTAGTAAACTATGTAGGCTATTATTATAATATTTATCTTTATTGGACATAGCTGTCTTCTCCAACACCTTCAGAAAACTCAAATGTCTGAAGTGAATCATTATAATGAGGAAGGGAGTGAATAACGTTTTCAATAAATAATAAGGGCAGGAATCATATATTAACGCCTTTGATAGGAACCGGTGTTGTACGTTACTTACTGGCTTGTGAGCGCCTCCCTTAAACTCACTCTTACAACACACAAAACAAGTTTGGACAATATTTACGATCTACGACACTCACTGCTTGCCCGTATGGAGATGTGATTCATTTTTTTTATCCAGTCTGACTGATCTGTGCCTTTAAGTGTGCTGTGAAGACGGAGCATATGCGAATTTTCAACGGCATGCAGAGAAATTAAGCAGGCGGGTGATCAGAGCGTCGAGGCTGGATCGCTCTGAAATCCAACCCGCGGATTGAGGCCTAAATTCCCAAAGCGGATACATGTATGTGTTCTTAATTATATAACAGCCAGAAATTTGGTAAACTATAACTGTTTGTTGCGTTTCAGGTTGTAGGTTTGACAACGCATCCGTTAACCTATGCAAATATTGCGATGTTTGTGAAGGCTGATTATTTGACAAGCAAAACAGGCTAACGCTAGAGCTAACTGCCTTTCAGGACGCAAATTCACACGACATGAATTAAAAACGAAGGCTTTGTCAACAAATCGTGTTTAAATCTACGATATTAAAGAAATTGTTAATATAATTGATAATAATTGAAATTAGATAACGCTTAGTTGTATTATCAAATGGTATCAAATGCTTGTTTGAATGTTTTATTTGTGAAACTTTATCAAATAGATATTAGTTATGTTTTTATGTATTTTATATGTGTTCACATGTCTTTTTTTTATATAGGATTGTGTTGATCAGTTGACATGAGGAAAGAAGATACTGAACCGAGTCAGGACGGGTGAGTCATATACACTAATAATGTACTCAAATCACTGATAATAATATGTAATAATGTGTGTGTATGTATATGAATTTTGTGCAAATAAAATGTCAATATAGTGGATGAAATAATTTTCCATCGTCATTCAATATTTCATATATTTGTGTAAAAATGAAACGACATGCATATTCTGACCTGTTCTTGATCATTCTACATTTTTATGTTTCATTTATAGTTCAAATAATTCAAAACGCCATTGCTGACAAATGGGTAAAACCTAGTTGTTTGAAGCATAATACGGTGCCCGTATGGTGACATGTTCGGTTCACTTAGTTTTACTTTACTTTACTTTACTTTTAGTCATTTAACACAGTGTTTCCCAACCTTTTTTTTAGTCGCGGCACCCTTTGGAAATTTTAACAAACTTGTGGCACCCTACAAAATAATAGGGTAATAATAATAATTATAATAATAATTTTGTCACAATATTTGAATTTCTAACTTTGATATGATAATTTGAAAAGTATAGATATTCGGTACTACAGGGAAGAACTGCAGAATATAATGTCATACAGATATTTTTTATATTATTTAAAAAATGTGTCCATCAATGGTGGCTAATTTCTAATGAAAAGACCAATTGATATGACAGATTTTAATCTAGGCTTTTATACTTATGTAAACATTATTTAATTACCATTAGCTTGATTTCAAACTTTGAATTGAATAAAAAATGACAAGTAAGCAGTCAGTAATAAATAAGAACAAATAAAGAAATTAAAAATGATAGCACAAATAAAAAATAACGACAGGCCTTCGAATTAAATAAATAGCTTTTTAGTATTTCAGGTAGGTCTAACAGTAGGGTTAAGATATTTAACTTTATTTTTTTTTTTTTTTTTTTACCAATTATCCAAATAATGTTTAGTCCTAGAAAGCTATTATTATTAGAACACGTGAGCATAACATAACGGTTAGCAAATCAATGAATGAAAGGGCAGCATTACCAGAGTTGCCCATATACCACACCTTGTTACAGCACAGTAGGGCTATTGCAGACAGAAACAATACTGTACTACATCGATGTTTCCTGTCGGCTCGATTTTTGAGTGGACTTTGCTGTTCCGATGAGCATGAACGGTATATGAGTGGAGCGACTGAGCGGAGCGCACACACGCATAGAGCGGGATAATACGCAGAGCGTCACACCACGTGAAAGTGAAACCTGTGCACTTTTGACTTTTTGTTAGAAAGTGTTTATTTACTATTTATTCAGGTTTTTTAAGGTATCTAATATTTTGATACTTAATTTCCATGATCTAAATATTCTTAAAAATGAAAAGTTTGTTGTCATTTGGAAGTGTGTAGGCCTTCTTGCATTATTATGCTGTTACATTATGATTATATATTCAGTGGCAAAAAATTGGCTTTAAAATGACAATAATATTGCTTATCACAATTATTTTTGGGGCAATATATCGCACAACAAAAAGTTGTTATCGTGACCGGCCTAGTGGCCACCACATATTATCACGTTCCCACGAGTTATTATGTCGTGGCCACGACAAAACTAAGAGAACCGAACATGTCACCTTACGGGCACCGTAGGATAATGGTAAAAATGTACAATTAGTTTGTTTTTGGGGGCTGTACTGTGATCCTTAAATATAGTCTTTTAATGTCATCTAATGACTCTTGCTCTAAATATGCCTGACAAGATTTTTTGTTTTATGAACTATTGTTACCATGATTTTTTTTCTGTAAATCTCATGGTAAAATGTATGATAGTCATTATTTTTTACTAAGAAAAATGTTAATTAAACGGGACACATTCTAATATATGAGAAAAAAATTAAGCTTTCATTAAACTTTCAATGTTTTGATTGCTTGAAAACCTGTTTCGTCTTTGACTCATGTACATAATGCCAGTACACTGTCCATAAAGTATTTGTCGCATTCTTTTTCTCCATATGTATTTATACGTTTCCTAAATCTTAAAATAAACCATTTGGCTTTTGAATGAATCATATAGATGAAAAGAAGCCACAACATTTGATTTGAAGACCAGAAAGTCAGAACAAAGGTACAACAACGTGAACATAAATTATTCCTATGAATTGTGATCTTAAGAATGTAGGTAATGCAGTATTTCACTGGGAATTTTGCAATTAAGCACAAATTTTAAGTTCTAATATGATACTTTTGGATTGTACAGAAACATATGGCATACTAAGCTCATGATGATCATGTCTCAAATTTACTTTATCACTAAAAACAGTGTCTATGTCTCTATGTTAGAAATTAATGGGATGTTTACTTCAGATTTGACTCTTGTCAAAAGTCTTTGAATCTGAGAGAGAGTGAGCAGATGAAAGCATAAAACAGTAGGACATTCAAGGAAATGAACATATGCCAAGCAGCAGGATCATAACTTAATTTTCACAGGCACATCTCAGAGGAAGGAAAGTGACTGCCCCATACACAAAAAAGGCCTGTTTTCTGTTGTTCGTATCTGTGCATGCAGAGCTTGACAGTGGGACGGGGCTCTTGTGCTCTTATCACCAGCTCGACACATGTTTGGAAGGAAAATCTTGCTGTGGTTGATCTGATTTGACTTGTGGTTTGCATGTGATAGGCAACTGCAGTTCGCCTCCCATTTAAGGTAGCTAATCTGTATTAATGAAAGCTAAAGCCCCTGATAATGCCACAAAGCACATGCAATCCTCCAGAGACCCCCGCAGGCTAGTCTAGCCAGCGTTAGCGGAGGTATTTGCATCGAACTGTCCGAAGTGTGCTGGACTTGTCAGGATCTTGCATCACACCTCAGTACTGTACTGTGACTTGCAAATCAGGGTGAATCATTCTGAAAGCCTGTAGGGTGTGCGAAAGCATTCTGTGGTAATTCAGAACAAGCACAGGCAGTGCTTAAAGCTATCACGGTGAAGAGCATTGAGAAAACACTGCAATGCAAATTCATGCATGTTTGCAGATGAGAATGCCTTTGCTATATTTGTGGGGTTTAAATGTCAAGAGGTAGTCAGACTCGTCTAATGGACTTGGGTCAGAGTTGCTCAGTGAAGTGGAAGTGCATGAGGTTTCTTTTGTAACTTCGTTTTTTTTACCCAGTTGTCTTGTTTACAGTCGTCATACAAGCCACTTTCAGATTTTGTTCTCTTTCTAGTGTGAGATTTGTTAAAGTGTGAGTTGCACGTTTTAGAAATTGTTCAGTTTTATGTTAAGAATTTGTGTTGTGTAATGAGACATTCAAGTTATTACATTTAAAGGGATAGTTCATGCAAATTTTTTTTTAAATTATTTTAAATCTGCTGTATGCTTTTATTATTATTATTATTATATATATATATATTTTTTATATTTGTGTTTCAGTGGAGGGGATGATTATCACTGAACTTGCACTACTATTAAAAAATTTGGGGTCAGTAAGATTGTAATAATATTTCACAATATTGCTGTATTTTTGATCAAATAAATGCAGCCATAAGAGACTTTTAAAACGTGAAAAATCTTACTGACCCCAAACTTTTGAACAGTAATGTATATTTTGGTCTGTTTCTCACACAAAGAGAGAAAATATTAGTATGCTATTCTGTTTGTAAGCATAGTCTCACATAATGTTGGATGCACACCTATGTGCATGTTTTCTTTAACATTTTCACACATATTAATGCATCTTTTGGTTATATTTCAGTGTAGAAATGTGTATTCCAACTTCTTCTCTGGTCCTTCCACATGTGATGACACAACTGTTCAAATCGTTTATCTGTTCTTCCTCAGTTTTGCTGCCGATCGTTTGAGACAGGTCCTCCTCCAGCCCTGAATCCAGCATGACGGAGGTCCAGGCCACGGTGGAGTTCTCTGTGGAGCTCCACAAGTTCTATAATGTGGATCTCTTCCAAAGAGGGTAAGAACATGTTCTAATACCCTTCTGTTCCACTAAAGATCTTATCCCAGAGAAAGTGTCATTCCAGGTCGTGTTGCACACACAGATAAAATATTTTCAGAGTTGATCTTGCTTGGAAGCCATGACTAAAACAACAAAGAAATAGGGATGAACTGCATTTGAGCAAAGTTTGTCTAGTTTATGTTGGTCTTAAGGTTGAACCTAATTGGTAAAGCCTAGTTTGTTCTTGACATTGAAAATTAAGCTGTTTTGTTGACTGTAAAATGCAATGCAGAGCACAAAGCTAAAACTTACCATAGAATCTTGCAGCCTGCAACTCTCTTCTCCATTTAGGCACTCCCTATGATATCATTTTCACTGATATTAATAACATACCGTGCTCTCTTACAGTGCTGTACAGTCTCTCTTGTCATTCCTGCCATTGCTTGCCGGCACGAGTCTCAACTTCTCCATCTATATGTGTACCAGATTTTTTAGAATTCATAATTTAGGAGTCTTCTCACAACTATTTCTGTTCAGGCACGTCACACGTGTCTGCTTGGACGGTTGTGTTTAATGTTGCACAGTTTTATTCTCCATGAGTTGGCTTGCAGAGAGGGACACCTCAAAATACCTACCTAAGTTTTTTTCAGACGCAGATTTAAATGCAGCCGACAGAAAATCCTGCCGCGCCATTCACATAGTTTTCCTTTAAATTACATTATATTGGTCCCGAATCGTTGTTAATGTACATAATGAATTGTGTATTGTGCATTTTCAGCAAAACGTTTGTCTTTCTGTGGCTCTAATAAAGTCTGTGTGCTTCATTTATAGAGCTATAATATAGGTTGCGCTTTCTCTTTCCGTTTGCTCTGTTTTTTAAACGCCGAACTTCAAACTCATCTATGCCAAATTGTTCATTCTTGAAGTAAACTTGTGTCTGTTTGGTGATTAAATAAACTGTTTTAGACCGCTGCTCGAGTCGAACGCGATGCGTCCGGAGTGTGTGTGATACCGGTGAGTTCTCCTAGACTGCACTTTTATTTTGATTAGATAATCAAGTGTTCAAGAATAGAAGCAGTTCAAGTCTGAGAGTATACATACAATATCCATATGTATATAATTTTAATGCTATAGCCTTTGTGTATATATTTAAAGATGTGCCTCTTTAAGCATGACAGTTGAAATGAAATGGTAACACTTTAAAATAAGAGTCCATTTGTAGCATTAAGATTAATGAAAGCTGTGTAAGTATTGTTCCTTGTAAGAGTGTGTTAATTTCAACATTTACTATTACTATTATTATTTTTACTACTGCTACTAGTATGTTTCAGTACTGGTTTTGTTAATAAAGCACTATTTTAGTTTTTGTTCAGTATCAATTTTAAAACAATCGGTTAATTAATTGGTATCGGCCAGTGTGGTCCAACCTAGCTATCGGCATCGGCAAAATCCACTATCGGTCGACCTCTACTCACTATAACAACAAAACATTGTGCTTTTGTAAAATAATGAAAGCAAACAGGATGTGCTTTCTGCCGTCTCGGCCTCTGTGAACTTGAGCGCGAAACTCTGTGTATACTTGCTTTACAGACATGAAAAATATATCTATAGAGAGTGAAATGCCTACTTTCAAATGAAACAAATATTCTCAGATTATGTAATCCATATGAAACTTGCATGCAGGCCCATCCACTAGCCTACTGTGGAGATGACGAGTCAAATTAATCTCTTAAACCGAAATCACAGAAAATACTAGTTTATCAATAGGTTATTAAAATGTTAATGCAGGTTAATCATACTATTTTCCCCTTACACATTCATCTTCATTACTTCTGCCGGTGTGCTGTGGCAAGCTTTATGCATGCGCTTGATCGCTTTTTAGGCTATGTAGGCAATTAAAGGCTAATTAGCATGTGATTAGTCGACACATGCTTAAAATGAACGACTACTAGTCAACCAGAAAAATCTTTAGTCGAGGGCAGCCCTAGAGTTTTGTGTGATGGAAGAAAAGTTTCCCATGCAGATTTCACTTGTTCAATTTGGTCACTTGAATTCGCCAATGACCAGCAGAAAGCTGCTTGGTTTGAAAGTGACTTCTGTGTCAGCTGTGTTGCCTGGATTGCTACACTATTGCTGTTTTTACCTGAAAATTTTCACAGAAATTATGCTAATTTGTCACAACTTGATAATGAAAACCTTTGAGTCTTAACCTGTTTGTTGTATGTGACATAAGCAAATCAAAGACATACTAGACATACAAGCATTCTATGAAGAAAACATCCGTTGTGGCTTATCTTTTATTACCGCAGTAAAATGTAAATATAAATGTAAACATTAAGATTTGTTGCACATTTAATGTAGCCTGTACATCTAATCGCTTAAAGTAGTAGCATACTTCTCTTTAACAGGCTGTACAATTTGAGGTTTCAGTCATGTCTATAGCTCAAATGGTGCAGGATGGTTAGCTTTGGCTTAGCAGTTTAAACAATTAAATATGCACAAGCTTCACTAATGTATAGATCAGGGTTCCTCAAATCTTGCTCTGGAGGTCCAATGCGCTGCAGAGTTTAGCTCCAACCCTGATCAAACTCACCTACCTGTGACTTTCTAATGATCCTGAAGACATTGATTAGCTTGCTCAGGTGTGTTTGATTAGGGTTAGAGCTAAACTCTGCAGGAAAGTGGATCTTGTGGGGTAGATTTGAGGATCCCTGGTATAGATCATCTAGACAACCTGAATGCATTTTCATATTTAATGTGAGGATGAGATTTCTATTAGCAGAGAATCTCAGAATAAAATTGAGGTTAACTTCAGATTGCACCAGTTTCAGTATGTGCAAAAAAACTGAAATGACCCAGCATGCAATTCAGGTATTCTCTGAACCTAATCTTGCTTAGTCTTATCCTAAGCATGGAAACGTGCATATTTCAACACACAAGAGCCTAATGACCCATTCTTGTAATGTGATCTCTAGAGGCTATTGTTCATTATGAAAAGCCACAGTTTTATTTAGCATAGGTAAGAGTTAAGTTACAATGACTTTTAAAGTTATTTTTGCTGGATATCCAAAGCAAAAATGTGTTATTTGTGTTAAAATAGTTCGTTTAACGGGATAGTTCACCCAAAAATTCTGTCATCATTTGCTTACCGTCATGTCATTCCAAACTTGTATGACTTTCTTTTTTCTGCAGAACACAAAAGAAGATATTTTGAAGAATGTTGGTACCCAAACAGTCTCAGTTCCCATTTGCTTCCATTATATGGACAAACAATAAAATGGAAGTCAATGGGAACCAAAACTGTTTGATTTTGACATTCTTCAAAATACAGGTGAGTAAATGATGACAGAATTTTCATTTTTAGATGAACTATCCCTTTAAGTTAGTCTTACGTTTATGTAGTGTCACACTTTCTATGTCGCAATGTAAATGTCTAAAGAGTCCATTTTCAAGGAAGAAACTCTAGGTTATCGTCAGTGCTCAGAAGGGTTGTTTGGTGTCAACACAGCAGTATTCAACCTCTTTAACATTCCACATCTACTGACATTGTCGCTGTGGGTCTAACTAAAACAGCGAGCCATTGGTTTGCTCAGCTGTGCGACAGGAAGCATAACGCAACCGTCATTCTCCTCTTCAGCTCCTGCAATGGGCCTGTTTGTTTGTTCCTGTTCTCAGATCTGTGTTCCGGCCAGCCGGTTATATTCTTACCTATCTCCTCGCTTCCACATAAGTGCCTCTGTGTGCTTTTGATGTCATGATATTCTTGTCAGTAGGATAATGGCAGCTCTATTTTGGTTGCCTGAACTTCCTCTTTAATTGCAAATGCATGGGAGGATGGAGTACAGGATATAAACACGAGCTGTGTGGATACAGCCATGTTCAGGAGCTCTCTGATGACCTCAGTGTGTGCGGATTATTCAGCCGAGCTCTGATGAGTAGAAATGAGGAACTGAGAGGGTGTGAGATGTATTTGACAGTCACAGTGGCTTCTTCCATTCTAAGAACCACAGTAAGAAGAAAAGCTCACCAGTTTCTTTAAAAAAAACAATGCAGAAACAATTTAGTTTCAAGAGGTTTGGTTGTTAGTGATTCATAAACTGCTTTTTTCTGTTGAATACTGTATCCGCATATTCTGTATTAATATATTCTGAGTCTGAAAGAGTTTTCTGCATCACTGAATCTGTGTGGCACGGTAAAAGAAATGAAGCTTTAGCTGAGTTGTAGTCTGAATTTCTTGTATTAGAGAGGAAAAAACAGGCACTGAAATAGCTAATTCAGTGAAAGTATGCTTTTTGTTTAGTAAGTTTGTTTGTAATATGCACTACCGTTCAAAAAGTTTAACACACCCAAGGCTCCATTTATTTGTTTAAAACTATATTAAAAACAGTAAATGTTATTACAATTAATATCTTTAAATGGTAAAACTGAATTTTCAGAATCATTACTCCAGTCTTCAGTGTCACACGATCCTTCAGAAATCATTCTAATATGCTGATTTGCTGCTCAAGAAACATTTCTTATTATTGTTAAAGTCAAATGGTTGTGAAGCCGTGTTTTTAAGGAAACTGCGATACATTTAAGATTCTTTTATTAAAGTACAAAATAACTTTTGTAGCATTATACATTTCTAAAAACTATAATAGATGTATTTTATGGAATCACACGATTCTTATCCCTGACTCTACCTTTACAGAAAGTATGTCTTTGAGCTGAGTAGGCTCTTAAGTGTAACAAGCTTGCGTCAGGCTTTTCTTACATGGGCTGCACTCAGTATAAAGAAAAATATTCAAGGCGTCAGAAAAGCGCCATAATAAAATCTATAATAAAATCTAGTATTGAGTTTTATGTGTTTGTGTAATAGTGAAAAAGCAGGCATACATTTTTAAAAAAGTATAATGCTTTTCTTAAATTCTTAAGCTTAGTACGAACATGTGATGACAGGTTCTATCAGATCCGAGCCGGTATGAAAGTGCCCCCACGGATCCCGCAGAGGGTGGAAGCCAGTCTGCTGCATCCCATAGGTAAAAACACTCATCCATCTCAAACAAACATGTCATGTCATGTCAAGATGCCATAGAAATATAAATCGAGGGACCAACATTTTTTTTGCCTTTGCTCATACAAAACGAATAGAGCTGGTATTTAACCTTCATAAAATGCTGATTGTGACAATAAATATTATATAAGCTGCTTTATGTTCTTTTTATATTATATGTTTAGTTAATTTTTTTTGTCTTAAAATGTCTAGATGTTGTTTGAAAGCTGATTTGTGAGATTTTGGGTTAATAATAACATAAACATTTTTATTTATAGTTTTCATTTCTAATATAAACATTTATTAATTTAAAGGGGTCATATGATGCTGCTAAAAAGAACATTATTTTGAGTATTTGGTGTAATGAAATGTGTTTATGCGGTTTAAAGTAAAAAAAAAAACACATTATTTTCCACATACTGTACAACATTGTTTCTCCTCTATACCCCGCCTTTTTGAAACGTGTCAATTTTTACAAAGCTCATCGGTCTGAAAAAGCGAGGTGTGCTGTGATTGGCCAGCTATCCAGTGCGTTGTGATTGGTCGAATACCTCAAGCGTGAGACGGAAATGTTACGCCCCTCACATACTGTTGATGCCGTGTCCCGGCCGGAGCGACAACACAAAAACATTAAAACCCATTACAAACGAGGCATTTGTTGCATCCAGTGGGGACATAATTACTGATTATAATGATTTGTACTGTCTTTTTACGCGTTGCGTTGCATCGTGCTGCGTAAACATAAAAACCTGTCTGTATTTGTGATCAGAGAAATGACAAATGGCAAGTGCTACTCCACACTGCCCAAAACTCACGTTTGAATCATCTTTGCGTGAACATTTGGGCGGCGTTATGCAAATCTTCCCACATAGTGAGGTAGATATGTGGGGGCGTGTTCGAACGAGCCGTTTTAGGTAGGTGTGGCTGACTCTTAACTTTTATAAAGAATATCTCTTTGGATTTGAGACTTTAGTCTTTGCAAATTTACAGATCTTCTTTATGCACCAAGAGCTTGTAACACTCAAAAGAGAAAGGAAAAAATTAAATCGCATCATATGACCCCTGTAAGGAAAACATTAAAGGGGTCCTATTATGCTTTTTCACTTTTTCAACTTTAGTTAGTCTGTAATGTTGCTGTTTGAGCATAAAAAAGATCAGCAAAGTTAC
>NW_015506134.1:143460-187243 GCF_001515645.1 Sinocyclocheilus grahami
AAAACATTAAAGGGGTCCTATTATGCTTTTTCACTTTTTCAACTTTAGTTAGTTTGTAATGTTGCTGTTTGAGCATAAAAAAGATCTGCAAAGTTACAAAGCTCAAAGTCCACTTCAAAAGGAGATATTGTTTAACAGAAATCACTTTTCAAAAACTACAACGAATGACTCGTTTGGACTACAACGCATATTTTCCGGGAGTTGTGAGATCACAAATATCGACGAATGGGACGAGACCTGGTTGAGATGCACTAGAGAAGGCAACAAGTGTTATCACTGTCGGAGACACGCTAGCTTTCCCAAGGCAGACAAACTTGGAGTGGTTGCAATCATCCAGGTTTAAATCGCAATCAAATTTATTTGATTTTGACGCAATATTTACACTGAAGCTTGCAGGCGGCTATGGTAAGGGGCATGACATTTCCCGACCAGGCGCAGAGTGCTGCCAATCACAACACACACTGGCCCAGCTAACCAATCACAGCACATTTCGTATTTCAGAAGGCGGGCCTTCATTTGATACAGGAACTATTTGAGTTCTGGATCATTGTTTGGTCAAACTAATTTTTACTGATGCCTCATTCCATTTTGCAATTAATGTGAATGTGCTGAAGCTGTATCAAATAAAATGTGTCAGCCAGGTAAATTATTAGTTTTACCTCTCCAGAGGTTTCTTCAGGCTGTGTATTTCAAAGGAATGCAGATTATCTTCAGTTATGAGAGATAAACATCTAACTTTCCCTTTCTAACAGTTTTAGCCTACGGCTCTCTTAATATTACATCAACATTCACCTCAGGGTCTACAGTGTTTGACAGTGGGTTGAAAGAATCTTTGCCTGCACTTTAACAGGCTTTGTGTTTGTTGGAGTGTGTAATGTCTTACCCTGTGGTGAAATGTGATGAGAAGCTTCATTATCTGTCCAGCGATTCCTCATATTCTCTCCTCATAAAAGTATCAGGGCAGTCTGTATGCTTGGATGTTTGTTTACATTTTTTCTTTTAGCTTTATATTTGAAAAGCGTGTGGGTTGACATTGATAACAGTTAGATGCAAGATGCACAAATACTAAGTTTGTCATTGACACCGTCGTTGGTGCAATTGGTCACACTATATTTACAAAAAGTAAGCGGAAACACAACAAGGAGGAAAGATTTTCAGAGAACAGAACGATTTAAAATGGAAAAAGTAACATCAGATATTTCCGTTAAATCAATGGGCTGTTACATATCTCTGAGCTTTGTAATGCCCTTCTAATGTTATCTCACAGGTTCGGATCTGGCTTTCCCAGCAGTAGTTCAAGAGGATGTGGTCTGCAGTAAAACCTTTCAAATCCTTTATAAAAACGAGGAGATTGTAGTCAACGACGTCCTCGTATTCAAAGTGATGATGCTGCTAGATGCAAAGAAGGTGAGCGAATCTCATGACTCAAACAACATGCACACTAAGGGTTCAGTGATAAAATCTGCCTCTGTGTGCATCACTAGTGATGGTGGTGATAGTATTTTTTCCCCTGCAGGTGGAAGAGTCCTTAAATGAAATGGACTTTCAGATGTCGTTGGACCTGTACTTCACCGATGGCGACTACTCGTATGTAGAAGAATAACTAAATGTTGTTTTAAAAAATAAACAGAGATTATAGTATAACATTTAATGAATATTTTACTGTTGCTCATATTTAGGGTTAGGGATTTGAACAAACAAAACTATTACCTAAAACAGTTGTTTCACATATAACCGTGTTTCTGTCAGGACCACTATCGTCAAACATGATTGACAATTAGCATACAGTTTGGATTGGCGGTATGGTTCCGTTCTGGGCAAGAACTCCCTGCGCATCCATGCAGCCTAGCATGGATGAGAGCAGGGAGAGCAGCGATAACCCCCCCAGGGTAAACAGAACAGAACCAACATAAATGTATTTCAGATATCGTTAAAGTTCAATAATGTTATGTTCACATTTTAGAATTAGTCTGATTCAAAGGAGAATCAGAAGGCTGTATCCTGACTGACAGAGGAGGAGTTGGGGATGGAGGAGGGTAATTAGCTATTGAGCAATGCAAAAACTGCTGATACTACTGCGGGACCTTATATATGAATACTTAGGTGTCGTATTCCCATAGGTTGATGGGGATCAGCTGAGAGTCAGCTGATGCGAACTTGACTAACGTGACCTGCCAGAACTAACGCTACGCTAGATTTGTCTTTGTCTGTGTTCAGGCCCGAGGACCCGAGTTCTCTCCAGAGCATCAGCAGCCGAATACTACGTTTGCACTTTAGCCTCCACAGAGGCATCCATCAGCACGTCAACGTCATGTTTGACTACTTCCACCTGTCTATCATCTCTGCCACTATCCACGCATCACTGGTGGCTCTGCATCAACCTCTAATCAGGTCAGCAGTACACTGAGATCTGGACCTATAGATCATAGTAGTCATTTTGAATATGTGACATGTGAAGACAGTAGATTGTGAGCTAAATAGAGCTGTGCTTCCCAGGACAGACAAACACATAAAAAGCCTTTACAGTGAGGGGAAAAAATACATTCAAAAGGTGCAACTTATCAAAACTGTGCCTTTATTTTAAAAGCAGTAGAAATGTGTGTACTGTATTTGACTGTCCGTGTTTGTCCCCTCAGTTTCCCACGGCCAGTCAAAAGTACATGGCTGAATCGGAATGCTCCGGCACAGACCAAAGACTCTCTCATCCCAACGCTGGAGTCTGTGGTGTTTGGCACCACCTACGTCAAGCAGCTGTCCCCAGATGTAAGAATACAAGCACACACAGAAATATCCTTACTAAACCAATACAACATCTAATGTTCAAGAGAGATCAAATGTCTAGACACACAAATATTAGGTATTAATTTCACAGGTCTCATTGACATTAAATGCTCTTTTTTTTTTTTTTTAGCTAAATGACTAAAGCGTATTTTTCATTTTATTCCAATTAGTCTAAAACACTTTGCTGACATTGCATTTGCAAAGCAAAGTACAGAGGCAGTGAGTTTCTCATATCAGTGAGAGCTTTAAATCTGTCTATAAATAAGACATCATGTAACTAAAAGGCTTGAGCTGTTAATGTAAATGAGATGATGTGATATTTACATTACAGAAATTCTCTTGAGACCAGATACCTGAAGGACCATTGTGAGGTCTAGAGTTCACTTTTATAGCTTCATTAAATACAAAACTTTTCTCAAATGTAAAAGATTGTATCACTGAGGGGAATTGGTTATCACAGTGCAAAAACTCTTAATGCTCTTGCTGTTCACACAACGATCAGTGATGCATCAAGTCCTCTTTCATGATTTGCAGGGCAAAACCTTCCTGGTATTGGATCAGTGCCTACAGCATGCCTTCAGCCTGCACCAGAACATGTGTGCCAGCTTGCTGCGGGCATATCAGGGTCTGTTCTGCTATTTAACCTCCCTGACCAAGAATCTGCCCGCATTTCAGCGCATAGAGCTAGGTATGTAGTCCGTCAGAGCTGAAAGAATAAAAGTATTTTTGTTTAAATTTATTTTAAAAAAAATTTACGCTGCGCTTCCAATTTTTTACCCTGTATAAAGCATTTCTGTAGCTGATTGTCATGATGTTTTGCTTTGAATGGTGTCGTTTTAACCAAACTTACTAATTAATTACTAAAGCACTGAGCTTCAGTATGTGTTCTAAGGGCAAGCGATATACACTACTGTCCAAAGGTTTGGGACTGTAAAACTTTAATGCATTATGTTACTAAGCAAGGTTTCAATAAATTGATCATAAGCGATGGTAAAGACTTACTTTGTTACAAAAAAAAATCTATTTTAAATAAATATTTTAAATATTTCTAGTCATCAAATAAATCAAAGAATGTATCATCGTTTCCACAAAAATATTAAGCACCACAAATGTTTTCAATATAGTAAAAAAAAAATTGAGCACTAAATATGCATATTAGAATGATTTCTGAAGGATCATGTAATTACAATTTTTACTTTATTTTGATCAAATAAATGCAGCCTTTAAGAGACTTAAAAATTATAATTTTTTTTAAATCCTTCCAACCCAAACTTTTGAACAGAAGACTAAGACATTTGTGGAGAATTTAGGGAGACTATTTAGAAGATCTTATTATGGGAAAAAATAGTATTATACATCATTTTCTCCACGGAACCCTTGGAAGTACCTTCAGAGATGCAGGTTGAAAACCATGAGGCTAAAGAACAGAATTTTTTATCAGGGGATTTTGCTCCATAATATTTATATATTGTGATTTTTTTTTTTTCCAAATTATATGTGATTATATTTTTAAATTGAAACTTTTATATATTAATGTTTATCTTATATATTGCTTTCCCTTACTGTCTATATATATATATATATATATATATATATATATGAGCCCGACCGATACGGCTTTTTTTGGGGCCGATACCGATATTAGGGAGTAACAAAAAAGGCCGATATCAATATATCGGCTGATATTCTTTGTGTATATTATAGTACAGTACCAGTCAAAAGTTTGGACACTTTCCCATTTGTGTGTCACACATTTGACTGGTACTATATATAGAATACAGTATATACATAAACAGAATATATATACATGAACACATTTTTTGCAATGATCACTCAAATGTGGTGATCAAACACTTATAATGACGTGGCAGAGATACGTAATGGAGGCAGGGCATTTATTAACAATTTAACAATGAACTTTATTATCCAAAATGAGTCTGACCTCAGTGCACTGAACAGTAAAGTTGAAGTTTATTCAACTTTAATTTAATTCAATTCCATTCAACTTTATTCCTTTAAAGTTTATTTCACTTAGGAACATTCATTCACGGATTTGCGTTTCATCGAATTCGAAAGCGGGCCTCTAGACGTACACTCGATTCGCGTTCGTGAGGGTTCCTCGAGCTGAAGGGATCCCCCGAATTTGGTGCGGATTCGCCGCGCCGCTACGGAGATATGGCCGTTCAAAGTTTCAGTGGTATTCCATAGACTTAAGCTTCAAAAGCGTTTCTTCCAGGTCGCCAGTAGCAAACAATAGAGCTCGCTCTGCTGGACAAACTAAGTAATTACACCATTTCAAGCATTTTATCTGCGTTATATGTTCTGTAAAAAAAAAATTCATATTGGGGGCATATCGGCGGCATATTGGCAACAGGCTCATATCGGCCGATAATATCGGAAAAACGATCGGTCGGGCTCTAATATATATCTGTTTTTGTTGTATATGCATTGGATCATTGCTTTCACATATTAATATATATTTTTTAATATCATCAGAGCCCATCAGATCACTGAATACTCACTCACACTAATCCACTCATTCACTTGAATAACTTTTTAGAGACTTTTGAAGACCTGCTGTTATTTGCCTGCATATTATATGCCTCTGCCCTCTTTTTTATGTATGTATCAGCATGCGGATGCTTTTATCTCCCGTTTTTGTGTGTTTGCACCTCAGAACTAGTCTTCAATACGACTTTCCCTCCTGAACTTTCACTTTAAGCCCTCACTTACTCATTCAAAGCTAAACTACTCACCCCTTGCTGCTTCTGACAGTGACTGAACTTGCATGTATTTGAGGGTTCATTTTGAGCTCAAACAGCTAAAGGTGAGAGTGAAAGTTTTAAACGTGCCTATATGTGCAATCCCACCACTAGCCAAGCCCAGCATGCAGGTCCTTTATGAACGAGTTCTCAGAAGACCTTACCCTCGAGGCCAAAGGCACGTCTACATAGGTATGTCCCTTCAAAACCGACCCTCAAAATCGCTCCACATACCTCTTGCCTTTCATTCGTGTCTTTTTTTTTTTTAGATCTCTTTCTTTCTTCCGTTCCCCCTAACTTGGATGTTTGTCAATGACAAGTGTTCTTCAGTGAGGGAACTTTTAGATCAACTTAGTCCTCCTTTCCTTTAGTAGTATCTCAGGTTGACTTGGGATCAGTCTTATTGCTTGAAATTTGCTGGTATTCTCTGTCCACTGACTCCTACTTCCTGTGCTGAAATTTGCTGGAATTCTCTGTCCTCTGACTCCTACTTCCTGTGCTGTTGATCCTCTTGATCCCTCTCATGCGCTGTCAATCACAGGCTCTTCAGACAGACCCTTCTCTCTCATTCACTCCATACTGCTGCTGTAGGAACAATATTTTAACTCTGCTCTTTTCTTTTATTAGAGGAACTTGATGTGGAGGCCCGACTTAATGAGCTTTGTGAGCAAGTCAAGGTATGTCATAGTTTAATAATTTAATGCAAAAATACAGAGCAGGATGTGTCCCAAACAAGTCGAGACAAACTTTATTAAAGGGTCTTGTTACCATCTGGCAACATCTGTAAAGCGGGATTTGGTTATTTTACAGTTTTTGAGCAATGGCGCAACATGCTCATATAGAAGTTATTTTACAAAAGTTTGGGAAGTGAATGATCCAATAAGAGTTTTATAATAATAAAGATGGGTTTTGTTTAGAATATATTTTAATTTATATATTTTACCTCAAGTATTACACAATTTAAAGTGTGTTTTACTGATTCCAGACTTATCATGAACTTATTGTTAATCATGTGTTTTGGTTATGCATCCATCAATTTTTTTTAAGGGTTTAATTCACTGAATTATTCAAAAATAGTCATTACAACTTGGTTATTTAATGTACAAATAATTTAACTTAATAACTTAAAAATAAATACTTTGCAGGATATACCATTATTGTAATATAAAAAGTGTAGCAGTGGGTAGCCATTTCTGCTGTGGCGTCCAGGGAGCAGTTGGGGCTTTGATGCCTTGCTCAAGGGTCTCAGCTCAGTTGCGGTATTGAGGGTGGAAGAGCGCGCTGGTCATTCACTCCCGCCACCTACAATCCCTGCCGGTAGGGGTGTGCCTGAAGCCGAATACCTTATTCGGAAAGGCACGGATAATGGCTTCAAAATCGGATAACGAATAATTCTGCCCGAATATTCGGCTGAGGCTGCAGCACAGTCTGATGCTTGCTAGATTCATGGGTGAGCCAAGGGATCATTGCGATATTTTACACAAACCTCTAAATTCATGCAATAATGAGTGTGTGAAGTGAATGAATGTAAACTTTATGAATGAAAAGAGCACAAATCAAACACGCATTGCTGTTGTCTCTTCGTGCATCTCTCAGAAATCAGAGCTTGGCAAGAGTAGGCCTAATGTTACCTAAAATAATACATCATACACGTTCTACTATTTGTGTATATTTAAAAGGCAATGATTTAAACCTTATAGGCTACGATATGATACACTAATGAATAAGCACAGCGCGATAGCCAATCAAACAGCCACGTTGCCGTCTCTGCGCGTCTGTCTCTCAAAAACCAAACCTGCTCTCTGTCAAGAGTAGGCTAATAATCAACTTAAATACAGATACATTTTCTACTAGGCCTACATGTTTGCTTCCTTATCTTTTGCTGGTTTGCATGGCACACGCACAGTTGTTTAGTAAAGTTAAAAAAAGACTTGTTTAAAGAGTTCTGCATAATAAAAATGTGCGCCTTGAATTCATTCAGTCGTGTTGAAATGATCACTAAATGTTTGTCATGAAATCTTCCTACTTGTATATGATAAATTTATTTTTAGAAATAATTAATTTTATAGTTTTAATTTTAATATTTTTCCATACTCTTTTCCCATAGGTTTTCCAGACCTGCAAATTAAGTGAAATACTTTTTTTAAACTGCGCAGGAACCGGTGTTGTTTTACATAAACTTCTAAAATTACAACGCAGTAACAAGTGTGTGGAGTAGCTAAATGAGTTTATGAATGAAATAAGCGCAAATAAAATAGCAGTGTTGCAGTTGCCTTTTTCCATGCATTTCCTGGAAATGACTTCAATCAATTTCCATATTTCTAAACTGCATAGTTTTAATTTAGATATTTAAATATTTATTTATTGGGTCACGAAAGGTCCCCAAGCTGGAACTCGAACTCACGTTGCTTGAAGCACAACCGCACTACGTCTCGAAGCACTGCCAATACATGGATATCCACTCCGACTGTTAGAAGAGATTTAAATAAATGTTATAATCATAAAAAAATATATATTATTTTAGTTAAACACGGCATATTTGTTCAGTGATAACTACGAATAAAGATATGCTGTAAAACCATAAACATAACGGTCTTATCAAATATAGGCTAACTGTACGAAGTTCTGGTTCAAGCTCCGCCTACTTCCGGTTTTATCCAAATACAGATACAGATACAAATAATTTTGAGATTGTTACAGATACAAATACTGGCTTCGCTGCACACCCCTACCTGCCAGTACCAGGACTCAAACTCACAACCTTTGGGTTACAAGTCAGACTCTAACCATTAGGCCACGACTGCCCTTAAACCATAAGTTAAGGTCATACCTACCACTGTGGTTGTTGCTTGGCTTGGCTGGCACCTTATAATGGTGTACTGCACAATTCTATATAAATGGCTCTTTGTGCATTTAATCTTGCAGCAGAGGGCAGAGAGCCCAGATGAGTTGGCGGAACTGGTGAACATGAATTTGGCGCAGCTATGCTCTCTGCTCATGGCATTGTGGGGGAATTTCCTGGAAGTGGTGTCCCTGAATGAGCGTGTCTCTGAGCTGTTGGCCCAGGAGCACCATACATTACGGGTGAGCTCTGAGATTTCTTCTACCATATGCATATTCTACTTGCATACTTTCATCGCATTTCATTTTTGCATTAGGCCGGTTTCACACCGCAAACTTGAGTGGCATGTGAGCAGCGTGTATTTTTTTCTGCGTGCATGTCAGCAAATGAGTGCATTCACACCGGGAGCAGGAGCTGCATGTGAGTGTCAATCAGGAGCATTGCGTGAGCAGAACTGAAGCGATGGTTTCGGTGCCTAATCTATTTTTGCTGTGCTGCTCACGCTCAATTAAAGTGACAGCACATCGTTGATGGACAAAATAAATGTGATTTCACACAAAATGTGCTAAAAATGCACAGAATAAGCATGTCTAGTAACAAAGTAGTTTCGCTTTCACATTGAAACACAGCGTCACACACGGAGACCTTGAGTGAGCAGAGGCCGGGGGATAAAATGAGGAACGGCCGGCGAGCTGAATGAGCAGAGGCCGGGGGATAAGTGAGGAACGGCCGGTGGGCTGAGTGAGCAGAGGCCGGGGTATAAATTGAGGAACGGCCGGCGGGCTGAGTGAGCAGAGGCGGCAGATTCGACGAAGGAGTGTCCGGAGGGCTTGCGCAACCACATGTGACGACCCCGGGCTGGACTCCACTTCGTCCACGGTGAAAGCCGATCTGGCGATCCACAGTGCAAAGTTGTAGTATTTCCTCAGCAACCAGCACGAATCAGCTCCAGGCATGACGAAGCAGATATCGTCCTCTTTTGGAAGGCCAAACAAAGTAGTTTCGCTTTCACAACGAATCACACAGCGCATTCACAACATGGCGGCGGCAGCAACAATACTACAGCCAGAATAAAAGTTATGCCTTCTTTCTTTGCGTGAACATTTGGGCGGCATTATGCAAATCTTCCCACATAGTGATGTAGATATGTGGGGGCGTGTTAGAATGAGCTGTTTTAGGTAGGTGTGGCTGACTCTTAACTTTTATAAAGAATATCTCTTTGGATTTGAGACTTTAGTCTTTGCAACTTTACAGATCTTTATGCACCAAGAGCTTGTAACACTCCAAAGAGAAAGGAAAAATTTAAATCGCATCATATGACCCCTTTAACAATAATTGGAGTATGTCAGAAAAGAAAACGAAGAATCAAAAATATGTATAGAAGATTTACCCATTTAAACTTGTTTTGAATTATTCAGTTTAGGTTAAAGTATGGTGTACTATAAAAAAAATAACATAAACAGCACGTTCTGTATCGAAGTATGACTTAAAAGAGATGATCAGAGCTATTTTTGTTGTTTACCATTTACATGTGAATCCCAGTGTTAACAAACTTTCATGTCTTTAAAACTTTCAAATTTATAACTGACCAACTTCTAAAACAAATTTATAGTTGTTTCTCTAAGGAAATACGTAGCTTGGGAGCTGTTGCTGTGATGCTGTACATATGCTTCCAGTGTGAATACTCTTGCTAGTCTGCAGCTGCAGTGAGGATGATGTTACGCTGACGCAAATCTCAAGCTAGCGGTGTGAAACCGGCATTACATTCTGACACCTTTTGTAATGCAAAGATGCATGAAATTGATGTTGCAAAGTTAGGAGTGTTTGTACATAGTATATTTCTGGCTTTATGTATGTTGTACACTTTTTAGGTGCAAAGATTTGCAGAAGCTTTCTTTTGTCTTGAACACCCAAGACAGAGTGCCCTGGCCTACCAGGAACTGCAGTACGTCTTAAAATATCATTACTGTGATGTAGTTATTTTGCACAAAGAAAAGATGTGAATTCTCATTTTAATTCAAATGAACTACTTTATTTAACAGTGCTCACAGTCACCAACAGATGACCACAGCTATCAAGAACTCCTCTTACTTCTTGTCCTTGCCACCACTTCCTGTTGAATGTGCAGATCTTGATGGGGATGTGAACTCCCTACCAATCATCTTTGAGGACAGATATTTGGAATCAGTTACTGAAGGTATGTATAATGGCACTTCTGGATAGATAATATGATAATCTAAATCTTTGATTATCATTTTAACCATTAGCTCATATATATATATATATATATATATATATATATATATATATATATATATATATATATATATAAAAACCTTTGATTTTGAAAGTTTTTAAGATTTGTGCAAGTTTTAAAGTCTGCAGTACCACCTTCCTGCATAGTTCAGCTCCAACCTACCTGAATAGAAGTTTCTAGTAAATCTGAAGACCTTGATTAGCTGGTTCTGGTATGTTTTATTAGGGTTAAGCCTTACTCTGCAGGACTTTGGCCCACCAGGAGCAGGACTGGACACACCTGAACTAAATGTAGTGACTATGTAGAAAAGGGACAAGACCATTGAAATGTCAGATCCGTTTTGTGCTAGTTCTTGCTGTTTTTAAGATAAACTAGGTGTGGCATAGTGGTTTGGTTATGAAAATCTTAAAAGTTCTATTCACCGTTATTTCCCTAATCTCATTATGCACCATGGTAACAGTCCCAGTATTTAAGTGACCAGTCACTTTGGATAAATAGTCTGCTAAATGACTACTTGCCATATTTTTTCTACCCTGAAGATCACGATGGTCCATGGCTTGGTCTCCACAACAACAGGAGTGGCTCTGTGTCCGCTAAAGCAGACAGGTCCAACTCAAAGGACTGTATTGCTAGTGGATTGGGAGGCCTTGGTCCGTACCCAGATAAGCAGCAAGCTGCCCTTGCCACGGCTTGGCCTGAACAAAATGAGCCTCCCCTCAAATCCAAAGCCAAATCTATCAAGCTGAAGAAGAATGCCAAGACTGAAAATTCAAAGAAGCTGATCAGGCAAAGCTCGAAAGACTCAGTGGTCCTCACAGGCTACAAGAACTTGAAGGTTCCTCATGGTGAACCAACCACCAAGTCCAAAGAAGTTGACACTCAGTGCAATCCAAAAGGCGAGCTCGACGATCTAGGCAAATACATCTTCCAGAATGAAACTGCAACCACACATTGTGCTCAGAATACTAAAGACTGCACCACAAGCGACATTCAAGGCAACGTCGGTATCCAGAGTGACAGCTTTTCCAATCTTTTGAGTTTGCAAATGCAGGCTAGGCCCCAGGCAGGTACTGGAGCAGAAGCCACACAAAGCGCAGCTGCCAGAATTGATTTGACACATCCACCTGTTGGGCTCAGACATATAGATGTCAAACCAAGCGACAAGGACCCCTACCAGGGCGATAAGGTCACCATTCTCTTACCGCACCACTCAGATCCATCCGCCAAGAGGGAAGTTCGAGAGATCACACAGACCGATTTCTCTGAGTTCAAGAGCCGAGTTGGGGATGGTGCCACGTTCATCGGAGCTTGTGGAGCTGCTTTGAGGAGTGATTGTGTTCCTCAAGCCTCCTCCAGGCTCTCAGACTCCGGAATCGAGAGCGAGCCCAGCTCTGCAACACAGCTAGCCCCATTCTCTCCGTCTCCTTTTGCTTCTACTAGCCTGGAGCCGCCTACAGATCCGATTCTACAAAGCGCCCACCAGAGACCATCTCCGCTCAGCCCTGCCTCCAGAGGAGCCACCGCGTTGGAGGGTCTCAATCCAGAGAGCACCAGCGGCATCAGCGGAGTCCAGTCTTCCCTCACCTCCATTAATTCGCTCCCCTCGGATGATGAGGTTGAGACGGAGGTCACTAGCAGAAAGTCCAGCATCCTGGTGCAAGAACAGAGCCTCATATTTTCAGGAGAATCTCACAGTCTCGCGTCATCGAGCTCTAGAGTTTTGACTCCACAAAAAGCCTGCATCAGTCAAGGAGATGGGCTGGTGTCTTACAATGAGGACTCTGCTACCCAGCCCCGCTGTGAAACTAATGCTCCTGGCAGGCCGACAGGATCTAGTGAGACAGATCTTCCAGGTGGTGCAGCTTCGGGGCCAGAAGCATGTAGTGAGCCTCAGACGGCTGCCCAGTCCAGTACATCGGTCACCAGCAGCACGGACCTGGTGAAGAAAGGCTTTGTGGAGAACTACTTTGGCTCCCGTTCCAGCACTGATATATCTGAGATCAGCCCATTGGAGACTGCAGCTGTAACGCTGGGGATTCAGACTTGCA
Organism: Sinocyclocheilus grahami; assembly: GCF_001515645.1. NCBI lineage: Eukaryota > Metazoa > Chordata > Actinopteri > Cypriniformes > Cyprinidae > Sinocyclocheilus > Sinocyclocheilus grahami. The sequence continues at coordinate 156,151 of NW_015506134.1, forward strand.
CAAATGCTAATGACAAAGAGGAGGAGGAGGAGCAGGATCATGAGATGATTGAGAACGGTTATTATGAGGAGACCGATGGGCTGGTTTATGTTAATGGACTCCCAGGGGAGGAAGGAAGGTGTGAGGATGGGGGAGCAGAGGGAAGGAACCTTTTTTATGATCACCTGGGTTTGGAACAGCTCCAGGAAACCTACATCCCCTCAGCCGGCCTGCAGGCACGGCCTCCTGGACCAGCATCAGCCAGCAACGACCTGTGCTGGTACAAGAGCGCTCCCACTGCTCAGATGACAGCGTGAGTTTTCCTTTATTTTTGCAGTTTGCCATGCATGAGAAATGAAAAAAAATATTGCCAGAGGTCGAGGTCTTTGTTTTTCTACTGCAAGACAAATTTTCAGGATTGTTTGATGAATAAAGGTTCAAAAGGTCTGCATTTTTAAATATAAATCTTTAACATTATTTTTTAACATCAGTGTTTCCCATACATTGATTTATTTATGGCGGCCCGCCACAATATCAAAACTGACCGCCAGAAATAGATTTTCCAAAAGTCTTTGACTTCGTTGAATAAACATGAGCACTGCACTTTTCAAAATCGAAACCCGGTGTGGGTGTTTTTATATCACTGTATTTCTGAAGGAATCCGACTGTCTTTAGAAAATTTTGGATGTCATTTTCATTTCATCTTGCTTGTAATGTCTGATGAAGCAGCGTTTGTGAGCTGAGCACTGCTTTGTGTACAGCCGTTACCAGGGAAGATCTGTAAAGTTGCAAAGACTAAAGTCTCAAATCCAAAGAGATATTCTTTATAAAAGTTAAGAGTCAACCACGCCTACCTAAAACGGCTCGTTCTAACACGCCCCCACATATCTATGTCACGATGTGGGAAGATTTGCATAACACCATCCAAATGTTCACGCAAAGAAAGAAGGCGTAACTTTTATTCTCACTGTAGTATTGTTGTTGCTGTGTGTTTCGTTGTGAAAGCGAAACTACTTTGTTTGGCCTTCCAAAAGAGGACGATATCCGCTTCGTCATGCCTAGAGCTGATCCGTGCTGGTCGCTGAGGAAATACATCAACTTTGCGCTTTGGATCGCCGGATCGGCTTTCACCGTGGACGAAGCGGAGTCCAGACGGGGTCGTCACGTGTGTTGCATCCTTCGTCGAATCCGCCAGCCGCGCCGTTCTCAAGCCCGGTATCGATATTGTGGCACGTGTGCAGCAGTGGACCGCGCTTAATTTGTTTAAAATGTTAATTGAGTAGAAAAGTGCAGAGGTTTCTAAAAAAAGAATGAGTAGAGCATATATAGGCTACAACAAGGTTTAATCTGGCCGCAGAGGAACACAACTGGGTTGCCTGATATAAAGAGACGTAATACCCGAAACAGAGCTTTACACTTGCGCAATACTGAAATATCTGCTAAATGTGCTACTTTTCTTTGTCAACCTTTTACAAACAATGATGCTACCAGCTCCTTATTGAGAAAGATAATGTAGCTCTTGAGCGATTAAGCTATTTAGTTGATAAAACTGTGGTGCAGCGCTAAAAAGTTTGTTCCTGAATGTCTTGAGTGCGGCCGCAACGTGATCTGTGTGTGTGACTGCACTTAACATCTAACTGCTTCTGTGTCACACAAATGCTGGCACAGACGTGCATGTTCGGCTAGAGTCGCTTTGAACTCGTGTTTTTGAACTCGTGCGTCTCACACACAGCTATTTTGGATTGAATTTTCTAATGTTATCAATCGCAGTGTACTCCAGGGTTTCTCTCTGCTTTTTAAGGATGTACTGTTTAGCTTCTTTAATATACAAAAAGATCAAATTAATGAGTATTTTATTATTAACCTATTATTACTTCTTGCAAAATTTCATATTCACCGTAGTAAATTCACTAATCAAAATCCTTTATATATATTGTTTATAAAAAAAGAGGTTCAACAGTATATCCAAACTATTTCATCTTCCAAGAATCTCAAGGCTTTTAAAACGGTTAATTTATTTAATCTTTTTAATTTATTTTGTTAAATCTTTCGTTTTGTATTATTTATTTATTGTTACATACATCTATAAATGGTGCTTTGCATGTAATGTCACCTCTTTGTATGTAATGTTGATATTCTCTGTTTTTTTATATTTGGTACCTTGGCATTAATAAAAAAAAAATATTGCAGATGCGTCGAGTATAAATCAGCCTTGAGCGTGTGTGCGTTAGATACAGTGAAGACAGTTCGTTAGTTTAGAACTCTTCTAATTTTTTTTTTTAATTGTAGAGAGTGTGCTAATTTGTACAATGATAACCTACCAGCAATGTAAATAATTTTTTTAATATATTAGAATGAGTACATTACAATATAAATTTATTAGAACAAGTACATTATTATTTATGGGCTTAAAAACAAGATGCAAACAATCAGAATAATGTGCCTGGTGGGGAGTGCACAATGTAAACATGAAACATATGCTATTATCTATATTGTACTGTGGCACAGTTATGGAGGCCCTTCATAATGCAGAGGTCAACTGCCTGCTCTGGCAATAGTTAGAAATGGCACTATAGTAAGCAGTGTTTAATAAACAGCTGTTTTACAAAATTCTGCTGAGGTGAAATTCAGTGCAGTCATGTATCGTGATACGTATCATATCGTGACCTCTGTATCGTGATACGTATCGTATCGTGACTTTGCTGGTGATACACAGCCCTAGTTTCCTGGGAGAGTAGACTACAATGCCGGCTGTTCTGACTCACAGACTGTAAGTACGTTTTTCATATTTAAAGGATTTGCCACTGATGATTCAAACGCGAGTTTTGAGCAGTGTAGAGTAGCGCTTCTTGTTTGTCATTTCTTCGATCACAAATGCAGACATGGTTTTATGTTTACATGGCCCGATGCAACGCAACGCTTAAAAAGACAGTATAAATCATTCATTATAATCCGTCATTATGTCCCCACTGGATGCAACAAATGCCTCGTTTATAATGGGTTTTCATGTTTTTGTCTCTTCACTCCGGCCGGGACACGGCATCACAGTATGGTAAGGGGCGTAACATTTCCGTCACACGCTTGAGGTATTCGGCCAATCACAATGCACTGGATAGCTGGCCAATCAGAGCACACCTCGCTTTTCAGACCGATGAGCTTTGTAAAAATCGACGCCTTTCAGAAAGGCGGGGCATAGAGGAGAAACAATAATGTACAGAATGTAGAAAATTTGTTTTTTTTTACCTTAAACCACATAAACACATTTCATTACACCAAATAATGTTCTTTTTAGCAACATCATATGACCCCTTTAACATTATAAATGTCTTTAATGTTTAATGCTGTTTCACGTTGAGTTTAAGTTTGGATTCTCTTACTACATTAAGACATTTTTAGAAGGACATTAAAGAGAGCAGCATTAAAAGCAAGGAGTTCATTTTGCTTATGCATAATACATAGAATCTGCACATTGTAGATACAATAACTAATACTTGACAGTAGGTTACTTTTTTGTCTCACATTTTGACTGTGTGTTTGAATCTTTAGGTTTGCCCAAGCAAAAGAGGACTTGAAGCAACTAAAGTTACCAGGCTTCCTGTACAGTGAGGTGGCAGATCTGGCCTCCACTGTACCATATTTCAGCATGGATGAGGATGAAAACTGTGATGAGGGCATACATCTAATAGTGTGTGTACATGGTCTGGATGGTAAGCAGTCACAGTCTAGATGTCTGTAAATCCTATATATAGCTATGAGTCCACATTTACAGATTCAGATGGATTTTTCTTATAATAAAAACAATTTCTTTAGGTAACAGTGCAGATCTGCGTCTAGTGAAGACTTATCTGGAGCTCGGTTTGCCTGGAGCTCGAATAGATTTCCTAATGTCAGAACGCAATCAGGTAACCTGCAGAACAGTCCCATGAACAAGCACTGGGTTTGGGCAGTTTCTAGAATTAATATATATTATATTATTATTATTTTTTACATTTGTAAGTACTTTTTAAAAGTATGAAGTATATGTAAAATCACTGATAAAAAAATTCAATAGGCTTGGAAAATAAATTCAAATTTGATATATTTTGAAATATTAACCTTATTTAATTTCTTTGGTTATTATTCAAGAATGACACATTTGCTGATTTTGAGTCCATGACTGACAGACTTTTGGATGAAATTGTGCAGTACATACAAATCTACAACCTCACAGTTTCCAAGATAAGGTAAGATCTTTCCCTCAAACTCAAATATATGAGAAAGTAAAACTCCGATATGAAAAAGCACCACAGTATTTTTACAGACAACATTTTTAATGGCCCTGTCCAGTGTGACATTTCTTGTATTATCAAGGAGCCATGATGATTGATCTTGAGGGCATTTGACAGTTTTGTCCATTTATCTCGCATATTTCTATTAAATAAATTAAATACAGCTGTGGTGTCAAAACACTAGACTAAAAAAAACCACACACGAATTCACCACAGGGACACGTTTCAATACCTGGGGCTCTTTTTGACCCTGGCTCTGTCCTAATACTGTGTGCATCGTGGTTCATTCTGGCCTTATAGGGAGCACACTTGAGCACCATTTTGCACAACAAAATGACAAATAACGTGGATTTAAAATTAATTTTACAGACTTGCAAGTGGAGGTTAATCCAAGTGTGCCAGTTTGCACTGGGCCTCTAATTGAATTTTAATTTGACCTTGTTGATAAATCTGAGTTGAAAAATACGAGCTTGCCTCAGGATGACAGAATTACCATGTTGTCTTTGACAGTTTTGTGGGTCATTCTCTGGGAAATCTGATTGTACGCTCGGTGCTGACGAGGCCCAGGTTTAAGTGTTATCTCAGCAGACTGCACACGTTTCTGTCTCTGTCTGGACCACATCTCGGCACGCTTTACAACAGCTCAGCTCTCGTCAATACCGGTAACCCATCCGCATGAACTCAGCAGTTTTCTGAAGACAGTATGAGCCATTCCTTTTCAACTGTTTTTAGGAACCACTCTCTCGTTTTTCTCTGCGTCAGGGTTGTGGTTTATGCAGAAGTGGAAGAAATCTGGCTCTCTGCTGCAGCTGACCTGTCGCGACCACTCTGACCCACGCCAGACCTTCCTCTATAAGCTAAGCAAGAAAGCTGGTGAGTGTGACGTTATTTTGATTCCACCAAGCTGATGTTAGTTTGGGTTTCTCCATTTCCAAACCCTCAAACTCTGTTTCAGGTCTTCAGTTCTTTAAGAACGTGGTGCTGGTGGGGTCTCTTCAGGACAGATATGTCCCCTATCACTCTGCTCGAATCGAGATGTGCAAAACGGCCTTAAAGGACAAACAGACTGGTGAGAATTAAAGGAAGAGTTGTTTTAAGACCATCTATTTACCCTCATTCCAAACCCAAATGACAACTTCTAGCATTCAAAAGTTTAGGGTCAGTGAGAATTTTTTTTTTTTAAGCTAATACTTTTAGCAAGGACCAAGTGTGCCAGTTTGCACTGGGCCTCTAATTGAATTTTAATTTGACCTTGTTGATAAATCTGAGTTGAAAAATACGAGCTTGCCTCAGGATGACAGAATTACCATGTTGTCTTTGACAGTTTTGTGGGTCATTCTCTGGGAAATCTGATCGTGCGCTCGGTGCTGACGAGGCCCAGGTTTAAGTGTTATCTCAGCAGACTGCACACGTTTCTGTCTCTGTCTGGACCACATCTCGGCACGCTTTACAACAGCTCAGCTCTCGTCAATACCGGTAACCCATCCGCATGAACTCAGCAGTTTTCTGAAGACAGTATGAGCCATTCCTTTTCAACTGTTTTTAGGAACCACTCTCTCGTTTTTCTCTGCGTCAGGGTTGTGGTTTATGCAGAAGTGGAAGAAATCTGGCTCTCTGCTGCAGCTGACCTGTCGCGACCACTCTGACCCACGCCAGACCTTCCTCTATAAGCTAAGCAAGAAAGCTGGTGAGTGTGACGTTATTTTGATTCCACCAAGCTGATGTTAGTTTGGGTTTCTCCATTTCCAAACCCTCAAACTCTGTTTCAGGTCTTCAGTTCTTTAAGAACGTGGTGCTGGTGGGGTCTCTTCAGGACAGATATGTCCCCTATCACTCTGCTCGAATCGAGATGTGCAAAACGGCCTTAAAGGACAAACAGACTGGTGAGAATTAAAGGAAGAGTTGTTTTAAGACCATCTATTTACCCTCATTCCAAACCCAAATGACAACTTCTAGCATTCAAAAGTTTAGGGTCAGTGAGAATTTTAGCAAGGATCCAGATCTTAGGGACAATGTCCAAGCTTTTAGGATAATTTAACTGCTTCTAACAACACATTTCTCTCCTTTTCCTGGTTCTTTACCTCTTCATCTTCTTGTGTGATCAGGTCCAGTGTATGCTGAGATGATCGAGAACCTTCTACTTCCTGTGCTTCAGAAGGACTGTAACCTTGTGCGTTACGATGTGAAATGTTTTCCCCCTCTATAGTGTTTTTGCTGCATGTGGCCTCTTGAAACCAGCTGATCTTTGGAATGTGGGGTCACCATGGAAACCTTAAAAGACCTGAATGAAAGCAGCCTGTTGAACAGCACCACCCCCAGCTCTCCAGACTCCCTCTCCGAGTGCCGGACAGTGATGCGGGATGATGGCATGCGGTCCGGGCAGAGAAAAAGCCAAGGATCGAAGGTCATGCGAATATGATCACAGCAGGGGTCACTGGTTGAAAACAGCACACAGCTATTTTCCTGGAGACCATTAAGAGGCTGAAATTGGCAAGACGGCGGACATCTTTTTGGCACAATGAAAGTGACGTGACATGTGGACAAGTACTGCCCAACACCGCCAACTCCCTGATTGGCCGGGCAGCCCACATCGCCGTCCTGGACTCTGAGATTTTCCTGGAAAAGTTTTTCCTGGTGGCAGGGCTCAAGTTTTTTCAGTAGCCTTGCTAGATCAGAAGCGAATACCTCACTGCAAACGGATGCTTTTCTGGTTATTTTCCCCTCAGTTTTAAGTATGCTCTTGGAGGTAAAGCAAAATATATCAGTGTTATTTTTATTGTTTTAGTTTCTGTTTAGTCTGTTGTGAATGTGGAACTTATCGTTTTTATTTTTCTACTGCCATTTTTTTTTTTAATGTTTTTTATTTTTTATTTTAATAGTATATTCATTATTAAGAAAATCAAACCTCCTTGTGTTTTTTTTTTTTTCAGCGTTATTTATGTACAACGTAAATTTTTACCATTTTCATTTAACAATTCATTCTATTAAACTATCTTATGCTGAACTGGAAATGTAGCTGCTAAAAAAAGAATGAACTATTTATTCGGGGAGGAAATCCAGGTCGTTTTCTTGGTAAAAGCATGTTCACTTGAACGTTTTGGTATCTAGGGTTGGCTTGCATCCGAACTGCATAAAACATAGTTTCTATTAAGAAAATGCCATTTGACTACACATTTTTACATTTTTTTTTTATTACAACGTCAAAGGCTTCCTGAACCTAGACGAACGTGATTGTAGCTGAAACGAAGCAGCCTTGGACTGCGTGTTGGTTTTATACGATGTCTCTGGTGCCCATTGCATTCTCATGCACAATCTTGACCCAGCCTGGTGTTGGGTGGAGAAAACGAACGCTTAGCATGTTAGTATTTTTATTTTTACAGGGGATACAGGTAACTAATTAACAATGGGCCGGGTGTGTGGGCTAGATGGTTAGTCAGTTTAAAACAGCACAAATACTAGTAATCGGATCACAAAGATGTGGGAGAGTATTTATGTTCAGTTTCCCATGGAGGAATTTGTTGATGCTTGTGTGCAAAAAATATTTTAAAGAAGACATTGAAATTATCTTGTTTTTGTTAAAATGGTTTTGTAACATGGACTCCACATTTCATTAAATGTATTCGCAATAAATGTTTTTTTTCTCTTTTTTTTTTTTTTTTTAATAGAAGCTTTGTTTTCATGGATTACTGTATTTATTTTAAATTAAAGGAATAGTTCCAAAACCTGTGGAAGCCAAGTTCCATAATGGTAGGTAATTACAATCCCCCTTGTAAATGTATTTGTCCCATTTTGTAATTTTATGTCTTCCAGTTGTGACTTGATTTCAAGTGATGACTTGTGCGCTCACATCATGAGTTTTTTTGAAGTCATACAAAAGCGTTGTGTAAGAAACGTTAATGTGAACACTAATACAAGATAATGTAATGCTTATTATATACCTTTATGATACTTTTATTGTGTTTTTGGTCTGTCTATGAACTGTCCTTGTATGAAAAAGAGTCATTGACACATTTTCATTTCTAGATGGCACTGTTTACTAGATCTCAGAATGAAAGACATTTTATACTGTTCTGATGCATTTCATTATACCTAGCAGCGTTATTTTAGTCTCATTGAGATACTATTATTATTTTTATATATAAAAGTTAGTTTTGAATTGTTATATTTTCCATTTTTAATGTTTTTTATTATAATTATTTACATTTTTAATTTTTTTGTTTTGGGGTTTCGTCTATGTCTATAATTTTTACTAAATATTAATTTAAATGTACTAAATGAAAATGAGAAATGTTGCCTTGGCATCTAGCTGAAATAAGTTCATTTTTATTTTATTTATTCTTTTATTTTAATTTAGTTTTAATTAACTGTAATAACTTCGTTTTTGATTTTGTGATTAAAAAGGTACAATTTAATTGCTACTTGAAACATCATAGTGAATTATCAAATCCTATTTGTTTAGTCTGACTAACACATTTTTTTCATCTTGCATTGAATGATCATGTATAATAGAAATGTTTTCCCCCTCTATAGTGTTTTTGCTGCATGTGGCCTCTTGAAACCAGCTGATCTTTGGAATGTGGGGTCACCATGGAAACCTTAAAAGACCTGAATGAAAGCAGCCTGTTGAACAGCACCACCCCCAGCTCTCCAGACTCCCTCTCCGAGTGCCGGACAGTGATGCGGGATGATGGCATGCGGTCCGGGCAGAGAAAAAGCCAAGGATCAAAGGTCATGCGAATATGATCACAGCAGGGGTCACTGGTTGAAAACAGCACACAGCTATTTTCCTGGAGACCATTAAGAGGCTGAAATTGGCAAGACGGCGGACATCTTTTTGGCACAATGAAAGTGACGTGACATGTGGACAAGTACGGTGACCCATACTTGGAATTTGTGCTCTGCATTTAACCCATCCAAAATGCACACACCGTGAACACACACCTGGAGCAGTGGGCAGCCATTTATGCTGCGGCGCCTTGCTCAAGGGCACCTCAGTCGTGGTATTGAAGGTGGGAGAGAGCGCTGTACATTCACTCCCCCCACCTACAATCCCTGCCTCGCAACCTTTGGGTTACGAGTCAGACTCTCAAACCATTAGGCCACGACTTCCCCAATGGAAACGGGATAATCCCTAATGGCCTGTCGTGACCCTTAACAGACCCTTAATCACCCCACAAACAGCATGCCTCATCTTATTCTGCAGTATGATCAGATGTTCGGGTGGTTAATTGTGGGATGGCGGTGGTCTTCCCTGAATTAGTGTAATCTCAGACAGGTTAATGCTGATCTTGATTATTAATCTGATCGTTATGGATTTAACCTGACCCAGACAGGTCCAGGTTTCATTGTTATTGCTTAAAGAAGAGGAAAAAAGATTTCTGCACAGTTTTGCACATTTGGTGAACAACACACTGGCACACAGCTGACCGTTAATTCATGAGCATATACTGCAGCACACTCGCCATATTTCACTGGCAAATAATCATAATTTCCACTAAAATAATGTAGCTACTACAGATATTGTTACCGTTTTAAAATCATAAACCAATATGGGCTTTCTTTCAATCAATGTAAAGTTTCAGAATAATATTTATGTATTTAATTATTTAGCATGCTTTTTCATGGTCTTTTATTTGCATATGTTTATATGACTGGTAATAGTGTTTCAGGATCCTTGGCAGCTTGTAACCTTATTACAGTCATAAACATTTTATTAGTTTATGTCAAGACATCTAACAATAACTATAATAAGAAGACTACAAGATCTGTGATAACTTTTAATTTACATTTGAATTTGTGTATTTATTTGAGAATGCAAGAGGTTTCATGTTATTTCTTTTTTATTATGACGGTGGTGAAAAGAAGGTTTCAGGATCCTTGATAGGTTGTAACTTCTTATTATGGTCATAAAAATTTATTATTTAACAGACAGTGAGCTGGATTTAATGCGCAAGACTACAAAATATGGTTCATAGATGAAAAAAATGCAGTCTTTGAACATATTAAACATAGTTGAATTGAACGTTTTGGCTGTGTGAACGGTATAGAAAGGAAAGCGGTTGGAATTTAATTGCGGATATAACAGACTCACCCTTTGACAGGTCTAAACATGAATGCACATTCAACAGATAGAGTCACGATGGTTCATGACAAGATGATGAGTGTTTTTTTCACAGCCACGGGTGGGTGGAAAACCGGCTTTTGGCTTGTTCTCAGATCTTAGTAGTTGGTAAAGCCTTGTGATTGGCATTGTGCAATAACTCAAGGTGCCTTCCTGTAAGAACCTAATTTCGCTCAAAGTGCCTGATTTATGCTTGGATACACCATCATTGGTCTCAATTTTTCCTTAACAAACAAGCTCACCAAGTACCTGTTATCATGAGGCTTATCTGAATCGGGTTTTCACTGGAATTGTTCTGTAATTGACAGACACCGTGATATATTTGCATGTCTTCAGACTAGGTGTTGGGATTGTGAGAGAAGAAGGAAAACTCCTTAAGCACATCTGTTGGTGTGGTTGTGCTGAAGATTTGTTCTTGCTTCGAGGCTTGAGTGATCCTCCTTTATCTGTCCTTGCAGAGAAAGTTGCTTTTCCAGTCTGAAGAATGTTAGAATGAGAATGTTAGAAGCTTAATTTACAGTTGTTCTCAGAGAGGCGTGTGTGCCTGAAAGTTTGATTTGTTTTAGAGCGACAATTTTCAACCAAGCCAACTAAACATTCAACTCTATAGAAACAGAATTAATCACATCAAAATTAGAGAAAATTCTGTCAGCATTTATTCGCCTACTGTTTGAGTTCCTTTTTTTCCCCCATAGAAAACAAAAAGTAAAGTTTTTAGTGGTCTTTTTTTTTTTTTTGCAACTACAGTGAACAATAACTGAAGCTTTCAATCTTGAATGCAAGGATGCAAAATGATTATAAACGAAGCCTAAATGACTTGTTTGCTTTACTGTAAGTCGTACGGTATCTTTGTGTGATGGACAGGCAGTTATTCACTAAACTTCATTAGTTAATGGAAGAAGTACCAGTTTTGAGTCTGATATGTTCAATTAATCTTTTGAATTTGTTTCATCTGGTTCACAAACCCAATCTGAATGATTCGTTCACAAATTGACTGATTTGGTTCTTGAGTTCAGCTCATTGATTCAATCATTTGATCACAGTGGTTAACAGCTCACTGGAGGGAAAGTTTATCAGTGAATAATGACTTAAAGGGGTCATATGATGTTGGTAAAAAGAACATTGTTTTGTGTATTTGGTGTAATGAAATGTGTTTATGTGGTTTAAGGTTCAAAAAACACATTATTTTCCACATACTGTACATTATTGTTTCTCCTCTATGCCCCGCCTTTCTGATTTTTACAAAGCTCATTGTTCTGAAAAGCGAGGTGTGCTGTGATTGGCCAGCTATCCAGTGCGTTGTGATTGGGCGAATACCTCAAGCGTGTGACGGAAATGTTACGCCCCTTACCATATTGTGATGGCGTCTCCCGGAGTGACGAAACAAAAACATTAAAGCCCATTATAAACGAGGCATTTGTTGCATCCAGTGGGGACATAATAACGGATTACAATGACTTATAGTCTTTTTACCGTTGCGTTGCATCGCACCGTGTAAACATATAAAACCATGTCTGCATTTGTGATCGTCCTCTTTTGGAAGGCCAAACAAAGTAGCTTCGCTTTCACAAGTGTCACACACGGCGGGCTAGAGTGAGGAATATGGTTAACTCTTAACTTTTATAAAGAATATCTCTTTGGATTTGAGACTTTAGTCTTTGCAACTTTACAGATCTTCTTTATGCACCAAGAGCTTGTAACACTCCAAAGAGAAAGGAACAATTTTAATTGCATCATATGACCCCTTTAATATTCTGTATCTTACACACAATCGATACTTTAGTTGATATGATGCTTCTCTATTCTTTTATGAAGACTGAAATTGAAGCTTGTAATTGAACTGAAGATGTGGTTGCTGGCAAACCCTCTCTCTGACCTCCTGGGACTGTTTGTGGAGGTGTTCAGGTCTCATTCACTTTCAGGTTAAACAAACAGGACTGTGGGTTTTGAGTTGGTTTTTGGTTGGAAGTGTCAACTGCCATTGAATTTATTTATCTTCTTGTTGTTCGAGTTTCTTGACATCTCTCTAAATAAATTATGAGCAGTTTGACAATGTCTGGTGCTGATTTACTGCTGATATGTACATGATATTGGCAAATACAATTGGGATGTAAATATATCAGGGTTTATAAATAAGATGCCCAGATGATCTGGGCAAAAACATGTAAGTTTCAAGGCCAGTCTGGTTTTCTTACAACTATTGATCATGTCCTTGGGTTTTATGGCATTCAGACTTATACAACTGGTTTTGTTTGAAGTACTGGGCATTGATCTGCAGTTTCTGATTTTAAAATGGTACCATGGTTAACTAGCTGTTTGTTGGCTAGTTTAGATTAGGCTTTGTCAAAAATATGAGAAGAGTTGTGATAGTCTTGGAAGCATCAAACAAGTAAGTAATGTTTTGCGCAGAATGCCATCCAACAAAAGCGTGTATGAACGGAGAGATGATGCTTAATCTTAATTGAACAAAATAATTTAAAAATGCTGAATTATTGACCTGGATGATGTATTAGTCTATATATATACAGTTCTTGCATGTTGTATTTTACTTCATTACACCTTTGAAATTACATCATTAGAGGTGTGTAGTTCACTCAGTGTCTGTTTCTGGTGTTGTTCCCAGTAAGTCAAAAGCGATGATGACTGTCATTCTTTTGTGAAACTCAAAAGGCAGAACAACTTTAGTCAACCTTCATTGTCATTGTATGGAAAAAATATGCAATAAAAAGAAATGTGACTGTCATTAACTTTCTGCCTAACATCTCCTGTAGCGTTCCATAGAAGTCAAACAGGTTTAGAACAACATGAGTAAGTTACGACAGAATCTTCGTTTTTGGGTGAACTATTCCATTAACATCATATCTCAGTCTTTAACTGTACTTCCATTATCTTTTACTGTCAGGGAGACTAAAATGTGTTTATTGTTTCTGTATACCTTGTATAAAATGAGACAAAATCCATGGATCAAAATAAAGAAATCAGGACAAGCAGCTGGATTCCCCTGAGGATGTAGCGGTTAACAGTAGCCTAATGTCTTGATTCACAGGTGTGGACTGACATTACTGTGGCTCCGAATCACCCGAAGTTAAACACTCCCCTGTAAACACAGTGTGAGAGAGAAACAGCATTAATACAGCCAATAGCTAATTAATCTAGAAAGAGTTTATTTCTTCATCTGAACAGATCTCAAGAAATTTAGCATTACATCACTTACTCACCAATGGATCCTCTACAGTGAATGAATGCCATCTGAATGTGTTTTCAAACAGCTGATAAAAAACATCACAATCATCCAAGTAATCCACACGACTCCAACCCATCAATTAACGTCTTGAAAGCTGAAAAGCTGCATGTTTGTAAGAAAAAAAAAGCTTTGACTCCAACCAAAATACTGTCCATAATCCATAATATGCTTCCTCCAGTGAAAAAGTCCATTCCCTGTAGTCCTCTCACATCAACATCCACAAGCATATTTGTTAAGAACTATTTTGCACTAAAAACACTGTGTGATCTGTGCATATTTATCTTCTGATTCAGACAAGACCACCTTTTCACTGGAGAAAGCAATATTATGGATAGAGGACTGGTAGTTTAACCTGGAGCCTTAGTTTAAACTTAACTTCTTAATTATGGATTTTTTTTTTACAAACATGAAGCTTTTGACTTCACAAGATGTTAATGGACTGAAGTCGTGTGGATTACTGTGATGTTTTTAAGGCATCCATTCACTGCAAAAGATCCATTGTTGAGAAAGTGATGTGATGCTAAATTTTTCCAAATCTGTTCCCATAAAAAAACTAATTCATCTATAGCCTTGATAGCCTGAGGGTGAGGGCACTTTGCTAGAACACCTGTGTAAAAATAATTTTCGTTTAAAAGTAATGACAAAGATTGCAATTACATTCATTCATTTTAAGTGTCCAAATACATTTTTGCGGTCACTGTACAGCATTATAGAATGGGTAGTAGTTGGAACTGTAATGGAAATACAGTTAAAAAAAGTAACGAATATGTCCTTTTAAGGGTTCTGTTCCAGTGACAAGCTGTTGTACCCCAAAAGGTGCAATTTTGGCCCCTTATTTCCTGTATATAGCCTATACATCCACAACAATTTCTGAAACCAGACAACCCTATTATTTGTATGGCATCACATAAAAAAGGTCTAAATCCTTAGTCTGGGGCCGTGGAAAACAATTAAAGGTTCTCTCTTGCACTGCACCTTTCCCTTTTCTTCATTTTCCCCAAAATATCTGTGTCCACCTCGTTGAAAACAACCACCTGATTTCAATTTGTTAGCACAGAATGTTATTTATCTTAAAATGACTTAAATACCCTAGATTTAACAAACCTATATACCTAAATATTATAGAAACTTTTATTTTGCAAGGATGCTTTAAATTGATCAAAAGTGATAATAAAGACATTTATAATGTTACAAAAGACTTCTATTTCAGATAAATGCTTTTCTTCTGAACCTTCTATTCATCAAAGAAACCTGAAAAAATATCTAATCTGTTTTCAACATAATATTAATAATAATAATAATAATAATAATAATTAAAAAAATAAATGTTTTTTGAACAGCAAATCAGAATATTATAATGATTTCTGAAGGATCATGTGACACTGAAGACTGGAGTAATGATGCTAAAAATTCAGCTTTGAAATCACAGGAATAAATTACATTGTACAATATATTAAAATAGAAATAAAAATATTTCGCAATATTACTGTTTTTGCTGTATTTTGGATCAAATAAATGAAGGCTTGGTGAGCAGAAGAGACTTCTTTAAAAAAAAACATTAAAATATAACTGATCAAAACCTTTTGACTAGTGTATTAAAACACAATTTCTAAAGTGCCTAAATGTCAAAATTAGTACAATATATTTGTTGAAAGTCTAATACACTATTGAATTATTAGGCTTTGAGCCTGTTACTCATATTATTTTTGTGTTGCTGTCTGCTCTAGCTCCTTCCCTCCCTGTACAATAAATCCATGTGAATATCTGTCTGCAAAATTTATTTTATGTAACTTTACAATTGATATTGATGTCCTTTAGCACAGCATTCTTCTGAATGATGATAATAATGGGGTGCTACAGATACTAGCAGTTTAATACTCAACTAGGTTAATAAAGACAAAACTGTCTAGCGTATTTACAGATGAAACTGACCTGCACTCATGTAACTTTACAATTGATATTGATGTCCTTTAGCACAGCATTCTTCTGAATGATGATAATAATGGGGTGCTACAGATACTAGCAGTTTAATACTCAACTAGGTTAATAAAGACAAAACTGTCTAGCGTATTTACAGATGAAACTGACCTGCACTCGAAGCCCTGAACAGGTCAGTGATGTTGCTACATTTCACTGCTTCTTCTGTCCGCTTTCGCTCTTCAATCGAGTCCCACGCATCGGTTCTGTTCGGAACTGTTTGATAGAAGCACGGAACACACGTGAGCTGATTCGTATTGCGCAGCGCTGACAGTCAAGACTAACCAATTTATGATTTATTAGGCCTATCGATTTATTATCGAATGAAAAAAATCGGAAATGATCACTTTGGTACATTGAGAAGGCATAAATATAAAATATTAATAATAATAATAACAAACAAAATAAATAAATTGGGACATCGGGCCAAATTAGCCGCCAGGCCGGGGCTGAACAGGACAATGTTGAAGTTTTGGGTTCACTAAAAAATTAGAGCAGGTGGAAATTGAAGGTCCACAAACATGATAACATCACCCAATAATACTCACCACAGGATCTGCAAGACTCACTGCAAGTTTAGCATTAATTTAATTATTACATAATTGTGTTTATATAATCAACTCAACTGGGCTCAACTGGGCAGATTGTGCAATGTAATGAGCTTTTATTGCATGATTGAACTGGGGGACAAGATTGTATGAAATACGAGAGCAGGATAAAACCTCATATTCCACCACAGACCTCATCAACATTTCTGGACAGTCTAGACATTTTAATTACCCCAGTGTTTCTTTTTTGCCTTATTTTGTGTCTTGAAATATGAGAAATATGAGTGCTATTACTTTCAAACATATGATCTCCACCTGGCAGATGATAAGATGGGCATAAAACCCTATACACTTACATTGAAGGAGAGTCTGGTTTGTTTGTGTTCTTTTGCAGATAATCAAAATGAAGGAGCCAATACCTGTGAGCAAAGCATCTTGAAGAAGATTTTTATTTCAAATAAATGCTGTTCGTTTGAACTTTCTATTCATCAAAGAATCCTGAAAAAATGTATCATGGTTTCCACAAAAAATATTAAGTAGCATAACTGTTTTCAACATTGATAATAATAAGAAATGTTTCCTGAGCAGCACGTCAGCATTTTAGAATGATTTCTGAAGGATCATGTGACACTGAAGACTGGAGTAATGATGCTGAAAATTCAGCTTTGCCATCACAGAAATAAATTACATTATAAAATAATATATTCAAGTAGCATACATTTATTTCGAACTGCAATAATATTTCACATTATTATGGTTTTACTATATTTTTAATCAAATAAATGCAGCCTTTGTGAGACTTCTTTTAAAAACATAAAAAAATCGTAATCATTCCAACCTTTTGACCAGAAGTGTATATATAATGGACTATATTATGAATGTAATAGAGTATAAATATATGTGTATGATACCTTACATATACATATTTTTTAAATAAAAATTACTTAAATGTATCAATTGTTTATTTTACAAATATATGAAGAAATAATAATCATCCTAATTCTAATAATAATGCAATATTTGTTCTTTATATAAATTATAAAACTATTTTTAAATCATGTTACTTGAAATTGTGTAAAGTAATGTAATGATTTGCATTTTAGATGCTGTCAGTGCATTGATATTGTACATTATAGTGTCTATCCAAATGTAAGATAATGGATGTGTGCTGCTATCTATACTTTACATACAAATACTAAAGATGTCACATTGACAAATCAAATAAATCACATGGACCAGTTGGATGTGCTAACATTCTAGGAAATAAAATCCATTTCTTGGTTTTAGCTAAATCTTCTTTAATTTTTCTATTGTGACATTTATTTAAACCATCTTAATTCCATTATTGCACAAGCTCCCTTTTAGAAGTGTTTCCATGATTTACTCAAAGTGCTAGAATTCTTTTGCAATCGCAGATCGCTCTGGCATGAGACTGCTTGTTTTTACTGGGGTAAGTTTTGTCTGCGGTTGGGGCTGTTGCATACCGGGGCCTGCGTTCACCAATGGCTCAACGGGTCTTTTCATTCCAGCCGTCTCCCTAATTGAGGTCATTGTTGGGCAGATTTCATGCATGAATTCATGATGCCATTGTTTGCATGCCGAGAGCATTTACACTTGCTTCCTGTGTGTTCTTTCTGGACTGTTTTAGACAATGAGCACATCTTTCTGGACTTGGAAGAGAAACTTGCCAAGTACTTCCCTAAGGAATGGAAACAGGACTCAGGGAAGGTGAGCATAACAGGGTCCTCCATCATTAACACTATAAAAAAGTACCAAAAAGTATAAACAACTATGGCATTATCATCATGGTAGTACCATGGTGTTCTTTTACATTAGATGTAAATACCATGGTTCATCAATGTGATAATCATATAAATATAAATAGCGTTGTGATTCTACTCATTCCATCACAGTATCACTGTACCATGTCCTCCATCTTCCCTGTGGTAATCAGGGCGGTTACAGTATGATAGTAAAGATAAATACTAGTAGGCCGGTCGGGATGTGGGAGTGACTTCATAATGAGGGGGTTGCCACAGTAACCTAGTCAAGCCTGTTCTTTCTCTCAGCAGGGGTCACAGAGGAGGTCAATCCCTCCCCTGCTCTGTCTGAAGGTCCAGTACTATGTGGAGAACGGCAGACTCATCTGGTAAGAAACGGGCCAGAGATTCCCGAATGTTTGAAGGGAGGAACCCTCTCATTGGCCTCTTTCCTTCATTAGTTTTAATCCTCCGGGGGGTGAGGCCAGTTTGAGTGGGCTTGTGGTCTTGGTTTTTATGTGGTCTATCTTTGAAAGCTGTTTTTATTAGGAAGAATTTCCCTCCCTCATCTGGGTGTGGTGTCACTGAAAACTGCTCATAATGAAACTCAGCCTAACTTTAGATTTTATTAAATGAGTGGAGGATTTTGAAGATAGACTGAAGATAGACTTTCACTAAATTCCTTTTTAAATTAATTTTTATGTGTCGTATTTAGTTTTGCGTGATTAATATAGTTCACCTAAAATTAGAAAATGATGGTAGAATTTACTTTTATTTTATTCTATTTTAAAATCTTAAGTTAGGCTTGATGTGAATTCTTAGAAACATTTCATTTAAAAAAAAAAAATTCTGTTTGATATACAATACCTTTTAAAAATTTAGGCGCCGTTTTAATGCTTTTGTAAGAAGTCTCATGCTCACCAAGGCTGTTAAAGGGTCATGAAACCCCAGAAACTTTTTCTGAGATTTTAGCAGAGGTGTTTGTGTTGCACATCATAGAAGACAATGATAGCATCCGATAATTTTAACTTTTGGAGAAAACTGGTTAATTTTAAAGGAGTCATATGATGCGATTTCAATTTTTCATTTCTCTTTGGAGTGTTACAAGCTCTTGGTGCATAAAGAAGATCTGTAAAGTCTCAAATCCAAAGAGATATCCTTTATAAAAGTTAAGACTTGTCCACGCCCTCCTAAAATGCCTCGTTTAAACACGCCCCCACATGTCCACATCACTGTGTGGGAAGATTTGCATAATACCGCTCAAATGTTCATGCTAAGAAAGAAGGCGTAACTTTTATTCTCGCTGTAGTATTATTGCCGCCGCCATGTTGTGGAGATGCTGTGTGTTTCATTGTGAAAGCGAAACTACTTTGTTTGGCCTTCCAAAAGAGGACGATATCCGCTTCCTCATGCCTAGAGCTGATCCGTGCTGGTCGCTGAGGACGCTCCTAGTTCTAACATTGTCAGCTTGGCATTGAAAATGGCCAACATGTGACCGAAACGTTTGCCTTGTTTCATTCAGTAAATTGCTTATATTGTTTTCATCTCGCTTGTGACTCTTTGACGTGTGAGTGTGCAGACTTTTTTCAAGCTCTTCACCTTTGGGAAACTTTTTTTTTTAAGTTGAAATTTTGAAGGCGCGGTGAGTCTCTGGATGCTTCTCGGTCACTGAGGAAATACATCAACTTCGCGCTGTCAATCGCCGGATCGGCTTTCACTGATGGTTGCCGCAAGCGTCCTTTGTCGAATCCGCCGGGCGCCGCTCACTCAAGCCGCTGTGTGTTTCGTTGTGAAAGGGAAACTACTTTGTTTGGCCTTCCAAAAGAGGACATGTTTCTATAAAGTGGGGCAGTTCCAACTTTGCAAGGACAGTCTGGCGCTTCTGACTCACAGCTTGTAAGTACGTTTTTTATATTTAAAGAATTTGCCACTGATGATTCAAACGCGAGTTTGAGCAGTGTAGAGTAGCGCTTGCTGTTTGTCAATTCTCCGATCACAAATGCAGACATGGTTTTATGTTTACGCGGTGCAATATGCAATGCAAAGCGTAAAAACACAGTATAAGTTATTATTATCAGTAATTATGTCTCCACTGGATGCTACAAATTCCTCGTTTGTAATGGGTTTTATTGGTTTTGTCGTGTGGGAAGATTTGCATAATACCGCTCAAATGTTCATGCTAAGAAAGAAGGCGTAACTTTTATTCTCGCTGTAGTATTATTGCCGCCGCCATGTTGTGGAGATGCTGTGTGTTTCATTGTGAAAGCGAAACTACTTTGTTTGGCCTTCCAAAAGAGGACGATATCCGCTTCCTCATGCCTAGAGCTGATCCGTGCTGGTCGCTGAGGACGCTCCTAGTTCTAACATTGTCAGCTTGGCATTGAAAATGGCCAACATGTGACCGAAACGTTTGCCTTGTTTCATTCAGTAAATTGCTTATATTGTTTTCATCTCGCTTGTGACTCTTTGACGTGACACTGGATAGCTGGCCAATCAGAGCACACCTCGCTTTTCAGAACAATGAGCTTTGTAAAAATTGACGCGTTTCAGAAAGGCGGGGCATAGAGGAGAAACAATAATGTACATTATGTGGAAAATATGTGTTTTTTTAACCTTAAACCACATAAACACATTTCATTACACCAAATACACAAAATAATGTTCTTTTTAGCAACATCATATGACCCCTTTAAGCTTTTTTGCGCTATTTTCTTCTTCCGGGTTTAAAATCTACATGGTGTTGACGTCACAATTTGTGACGTGGCAATGGAATATAGTACATCGATGACGCGGTGTCTATTAAATTATTCATGAGACTGCGTGTTCTTATCCTATGAGAATATGCTTTGCTTAATTATTCACAACAGCATACATGTGTTGATTTGCTATGACAGACGTTTCAGACTGTGAGATGACATCGCGCACATTAACTGAGAGAAACGTTCATGGATCGAAGAGTGTTTGTTTTTGCTTTGTAATAAGAGTTCGGCACAAACGCGATTCATTCACTTGGTCAGCATAATCGTTTTTACAGCTCTGTGACACAACCCATCAAAAGGCTTATATAAACACCACAGAATAAGCCTTAAAAGTTCTCAGAGGTGCAACAGCGCGTTTATATAAATGTTTTCGATGCAGAGTGGAGGGGGTTTCATGAGCCTTTAACAGTAATAATGTGAAATATTACAATAAAAAAACACTTTCTATTTTAATATACTTTTAAATGTAATTTATTTCTGTGATGGTAAAGCTGAATTTTCAGCATCATTACTCCAGTCTTCAGTGTCACATGATCCTTCAGAAATCAAATACGCTGATTTGCTGCTCAAGAAACATTTCTTATTATTAGCAATGTTGAAAACAGTTGTGCTGCTTAATATTTTTGTGGAAACAGTGATACATTTTTTAAGGATTCTTTAATGAATAGAAAGTTCAAAAGAACAGGATTTATTTGGAATAGAGTTATAAATAGAAAATAATTCTTACCAAAAATTGATATTCATATTTTTCTCATACACTTTTTCTATGTTCTCAGTGAGCGTAAAGCAAGAAAACTGTACTACTATGATCTACGGGAACGTGTCCTGCGCTCAGAATGCCGACAGCAGGAGGAAGTGTATTTCCAGCTGGCAGGATACGCCCTACAGGCCGATCACTCCGACCACAGTCAGGGACATGCTGCGTATTTCCAACCCAAAGAATACTTTCCACCCTGGGTAAATCTTCATTAGAGTGTATAAAATACAATCACATACATTTGCATCCAACCAGGCAGTGCTTACTTACTTACTCGTAGTAAGATTTGTTTTAAGTTGAAAAGTCCAGAATTTGTTGTATTTTGGATGCTTGTATGCTGGTATCCTCACCAGGGTTTTTAAATAACAAGACTTTCTTGGACAACCAGCTTCACCAGAAGGCCATGCTGAATGACTAGCATTTTTTGAAAAGCACCAAACCAGCAAATTCTTGTTGTGTTTTTACAGCAGGGGTTTGATTAAAGTTTTTGTGAGTCTAATAAAGCATGGTGAGAGCCCACACTCATTTCATAATCACGCATGACCCGTGTCTGCTCTCTTATAGATAATTGCGAAGCGTGGCAATGACTACCTGCTGTGTCATGGGCCCAAGGTTCATAAAGAGCTGTGGGGGATGTCCTCACGTGACGCTATCCTGCTCTTTATCAGAGAATCTTGCCGTCTGGAGGATGTTCCAGTCACCTTTTATCGCCTACAGAAGGTCAGAAGTCAAGCACGGTTATCAGAATGTCTTTCTGTAGGTCAAGACATTCTCAGCTGTGGAATGTAGGGAGGTTTTGAAAATATTTCCATCAACGTAGAAGTTAAAGGTGAAGTAATGTCTGCACTACTAGTGGCACCTGATGGAACTGCATTCTGCTTGATTGAGTAATATTACAACAGCAGCTCAACCAATGCTAGAATGATTTCTGAAGGATCACGTGACACTGAAGACTGTAGAAAAGGTTTCTGAAAATGTATCATAACAGGAATTTTAAATTGTAACAGTTATTTTAGATATTAGATATTATTTAGTTATATTTTAATATCACTGTGCATTTGATCAAATAAATGCAGCCTTGGTGAGCATAAGAAACTTATATATATAAAAAAAAAAATCTTACTGACCCCAAACTTTCAGTTTTGTGTGTGCATATAATATAGATTTGAATAATTGTATTCATATGTAATATAATTAGTATTTTTAATGTCAAAATTATTATTGTTTTGTATATATGCAATATTAGATATTATTAAGTGTGTTAATAAGCCTGTGTCTCTTTCCTGTAGGACAAGAAAGAAGAGAAAGGTTCAGCACTCCTTGGACTCACTCTACGAGGAATGCAAGTGTATCAGGTGTGTGTATCAGAATGCGTGAGGCATTTTTCTTTCCACTACAAATAGGGAAAACCCCTTCTTGTATATAATTTGCTGCAGTGCAAAAAAACTGGACACAGCAACATCACAACAGTAGTTGTTGCACATCACATTAAATCGACAGCCCTCATTGAAAATTATGAACTTGTGGTTGCTTTTTGCTGCAAAGCATGTGTGAACAGCCTACTTTGTTGTGCAGTCCTTGTGTTTTCTCTTTGAGCCGGTGCCAATCACAATGATTGAGCTCCAGATAGGCCTGACTGGAATGCATATATTAGACGGTTCAGTCCATAAACAGGGATTTGGAGTGCATGCCTTTCCCCTGAGCCCTCTGATCTGCCCGTTAAAGCGTCCGGGGTTGGATTAAACTGAGGGCCCTGTGTCTAAGAGATCAAAGACCCAGTGTGGTGAGGCCCTGACCCCAACCTTAAATGGGCTCCCCTTCTGCATTGATAAAGAACAGGATTTATATTTTACTCCTTTCTCACACTGCCAAATAAGCTTATATTACAAACGATCTAACAAATGATTTGTGGAAGTGAGTTTTGTAGCAAGTAGGGTTTGGAGATCTGATTGTTGGTCTATTTAAAAAAAAACTACTGGAACTGAGGCCCTGTTTACACTAGTGCGTTTTCGTTTTAAAACGGCGTTTTAAAATGAAAACGATCCTCGTCTACACTTGCGTTTTCACTACGTTTCAGAAACGATCTCCGTCCACACTACACAACCGAAAACGCATGTCACATGACCATTCATGCAGGTACAACAATGAGCATGATGTTATTGTTTACACGGTCATCAAGGATACGCAGAGAGAATGTTGGCAGCCACACCATCGTTTTAAAAAGTCTCCGTTTTGGTCCGTTTACACTGAAATGCAACCCTGGGGTTTTCAAACTAAAACGGGGTCTGTAGTGTTTTCGAAAGTCTCCGTTTTCGAGGGACGAAAATGCTGAAGTAGAGTAAACGACAGGCGTAACCGTAGCAAAAGTTATGCGTTTTAAAACGAAAACGCACTAGTGTAAACTTAGCCTGAATCATTTTGGTTGGAATGAACCGTGTATTATTTGTATTAGAATAACAAATTATAAAATTCTATAAAAATGTTGTGTGTACTTAAAGTGTTAGTTTACCCAAAAATGAAAATTAGGTTGTGTTTTACTCACCCCCGAGGCATCCTAGGTGTATATGACGTTCTTCTTTCAGACGAATCCAGTCGGAGTTATATTAAAAATTGTCCTGGCTATTCCAAGCTCTATCGTTGCAGTCAGTGGGTGATGCAGGGTTTCAGTCCAAAAGAAGTGAAATAAAAAGCGCCCATCCATAAAAAAAAGTGTCTCACACGGCTCCGGGGGTGAAGCAGTCCCGGGCGGATGACGTATGAGGTCAGCACTGCGCATGCGCCCCTCAGAATTGATGAATGCGGAAGCGCAGGGGAGAGATCAAAACAAAACAACGGTCACTAATTATAAGCACAAAACAAGGATTTGTAAAGAAGAATGTCAGAGGATTTCGATATAAGCCATGAGGAGACTGGTTTTCCTTCGCTAAAGTAAGGAAACTTTGCTTCCTTTGCTCCTGTTAACAAACGTTGGTTTTAACGAGACTCACCAGCGCATGCGCAATGCTGACCTCATATGTCATCCGCCCGGAGCTGTATCCGTGTACAACTGTTGACGCATGCTAGATTAAAGTCATTATTACGTTTGAATATGGATATTTTTCTTACAAAAATGCATCGATTTGCTACAGGAGGCCTTTGTTCACCCCCCGGAGCCGTGTGAGACACTTTTTTTTATGGATGGGTGCTGAAGCACTGCAACACCCGCTGAGTGCAACGATAGAGCTTGGAATAGCCAGGACAATTTTTAATATAACTCCGACTGGATTCGTCTGAAAGAAGAAAGTCATATACACCTAGGATGCCTCGGGGGGTGAGTAAAAGACAACCTAATTTTCATTTTTGGGTGAACTAATCCTTTAAGGCACAGTTTTTCTAATATAAATATTAATATTTGTTATCTAATATAAATATTATTGTAAAATCAAAATAAAAAAAAATAAAAAATCTAAATGCTCTTAAGTTTTTTTTAAATAAATAAAACTAATATTTTTATTGCATTTATTAAGTACATAATTAGCACCAATTATTTTGATTTCTCAAAAGTAATAAAATAATCTGTAATGGAATCATAAAGGAACCTGAACCATTCAGAATCTGAGCAATTTCATTTTCTAACAATTCCCATTTTTACTTGTGAGTTGACCATTTCATGTGACAGAGGCCTTTTTTTTCTTTATTTTGCAGGAGGTGAACAATGTGCGTGATCTGCTGTATGACTTCCCCTGGTTTCACGTGGGACGACTCACTTTTCTGGTAACATTTAATGTTACGGCTTTTTACATTATTAGATCACACCAGACCTCACTGTTTCTCCCTCATTCCAAGTCATTTTGGGTTGGTTTATCTGAACTCCATGAAGTGATTTGAATTGTGGTGCTTGATCACCTGCTCTGACATTAAAAGTTACTTTTTACAAATACAGAGGTTCTGTCTTCTGTCTTCTCTGCACAGGGGAAGAAGTTTGAGATCCAGCCCGATGGTTTGCCCTCTGCGAGAAAGCTGGTGTACTACACGGGTTCGGCTTTTCGTTCCCGACATCTTCTGCTGCATTTAAGTTCCTGTCACCGATTGTACCTCAGTTTGCAACCTGCGCTCAAACACCTGCGGCAGCTTGAGGAGTCAGAGGGTGTGTGTCCACACAATATTCATCTACAGGCCCTACATGCTTGCTTTTGTAGTATGATTTTGTTTCCCCCTTGTTTGTAGTATGTTTTGTTTCTGATGCGATACTTCAAAATTCACATAAAAACAGAGTGATGGAAACATAGCTAGTGACCTTTGGCTTCTTGATCACAATATTTGAATCAAGCATTTTTTCTAAAGCTGCTTTGAAATGATTTGTATTGTGAAAAGCACTATACAAGTAAATATAATTTAAATTGAAAAATAAGGTGACCAGATTTTTTTAAATGGAAACTGAGGACATAATAAAATAATAAATAATAAAATGTATTATATAATAAACATAAAATATATATAAAAAATAGTAACTGTTGCAAACAGCAAAAAATTCAAAACAGTATTATAACAAAATGATGACTTTACAAAACCACCAAAACCAGGACTGTCCCCGGAAAACCGACGTCTGGTCACCCTATTGAAATATACAGTTTATTAATATTTTTCCCCATTAATTTTGGTTGAAATAAGACCTGGATATGTTAAAGTGTTTGTTAGAATCAGCCTTATTAGTCACAGAATTATTGTACCACATCGGGCTGTTTTTGACAAAACATTATTTTCTCCATCTTCGGATCCAGAGAAGAAGAGGTACCGTGAATCGTACATCAGTGATGAGCTAGACCTGGATCAGCCGTGCAGCGAGGGCAGTCCCCGTCTGTCTCGACACTCCACCAGCAGCTCTGGCATTGAGGCGGACACCAGGCAACACAGCGTCTCCGTAGAGATGGTTTCCATGGAGGAGAAGGAAAAGTCCTTCATCTCTGCTGTCAGTCACGGCTCCTCACACACCTCTGACATCGACACGAGCAGCAAAGCTCAGACTGATGAAGACGAGTGGCAGGAGGAAGGTGAGGATCAAACAACTTTAGTGATATTTAATAAAATACTTTTGCAGATGTTTTGCAACAGTATAAAATGTCCCGCTCATCAATTTGACATGGTGTGCTGACAGATAGACATGGCTGGGATTCCTTGCATATGTAATGCTAGAAAGATGTAGGTGAAGCTATAGAGGTTGTTCTGAAGTTATTTAGTCTATTTGCTCAGCCAGCTTGACTTGCAAAATATCACGTTCGCACTGACAATGAAAGACAAAATGTTTTGTCACCACGTTAGATTTTTGACAAGGTTAAGTACAGAATAGCCCATGATGGACAGTTTGTGATGAAATCTCAATGTAGATTTGCAGGATGTGGTGAAGGAGCCCGGGGAGGTCTCTGTGGACGACCCTGTGGATATCTTGCGATTGGTTGACTGTCCCACCATCCAATCAGACACTGAATTTAAAGGTGATGACTCACAAAACAATCCGAATTAGGTCACTTTCAAACAATTCCACATCTGACACATCCAGTCTGAAAACTGATCTACATTATTTGATCTGTTTCTGATTCATTTGTAACCAATTCTTTCATTTTTTATTTTTCATTGTTGCGTAACATAAAAATAAAGTTACTAACATGGAGAAAGTGCTTGCATACCACTACTGGCAAGTGAGCGACTAGTGCAAGATTAATATAATTATATAGAATAATTTATTATGGTGCTGATTATTATTATATATTTTATATGATTATATTATGATATATTTTAATTGTATGATTTATATATAATATTATTTAGCAATTGTCATGCGATTAATGTTTATTTGCTATTAATGCTTTTGAAAGAACTCTAAAACCAAGTGCTTATCAAGGCTGAAGTTTTTTGATAAAAATACAGTAAAAACAGTGAAAACAGTGTAAAATATTACAATTAAAAATAGCTGTATTCCTTTTGTGATATATTTTGAAATGTAATTTATTCCTGTGATGCAAAGCTGAATTTTCAGCAGCCATTACTCCAGTCTT
Organism: Sinocyclocheilus grahami; assembly: GCF_001515645.1. NCBI lineage: Eukaryota > Metazoa > Chordata > Actinopteri > Cypriniformes > Cyprinidae > Sinocyclocheilus > Sinocyclocheilus grahami. The sequence continues at coordinate 183,596 of NW_015506134.1, forward strand.
CAGTGTCACATGATCCTTCAGAAATCATTCTAATATGCTGATTTTATTACTTAATAAATTATTATTTTTATTTATTTAAAACAGATGTGCTGCTAAATATTTTTGTGGAAACCATGATACTTTTTAAAAAATGTTTATAAAGATTTTCAAGACAGCTTTAAAAAAAAAAAAAATTTGTAACGATATATAAGTCTTGTCTGTCACTTGATCAATTGAATTCATCCTTGCTGAATAAAAGTATTAATTTATTTCCTAAACTTTTGAACGGCAATGTATAAATTGAATGTAAACAGATGGGACCAGAAATCAGTGTGTCAGAATATTGTATCTGTGCATTAGGTCTTAAAGCATAAATGTAGTTTTTTGACAATTTTGAAATACAGTAAATCAATATTTTGCCTGTAGTCTTTGATGAGAATATAAATCTGATCCTGTTTACTGTAACATCTGTTTCCAGGTCTACAAATGAGTTCAGTTACAGGGAACGATCAAATGGACCATTGTGATCCAGATAGCATGAAACAGGTTTGCCATCTCTGTCTTCTTCAGTCTTTCACTTTTCATTCCTTCATCATGTCACTAATTGCTCTCATCACCCATTACAGGTTTCCAATCAGAAGGGTCGTAACCCGGCCGACCGCTACAGTCTGAGCCTGGACGACGTGCGACTGTATTCCCCCCTTCTCCCTCTGGGAACGGCATCGGTTCCAGACACATCCGTCAGCTACACGTTTGGGCTTCCGCACTCCTCAACCAGTCCATGTCCAGACAGTACTTCATTCTGTGTCCAGCGCTCCACGAACTGCCTATCTCTGGACCTGCTGGATGATAACCAGTTGCTGGAGCTTGTCCTTTAAGAAACTGAGAAGACTGCAGATTCCTGTTGTCTTGTCATTAAACCGGACAGAAAAAAAAGACAAAACTGAGGCATGAACAGGACACATTTTTAGCAGGAATTTCATTAAAACTCAACCAATGTGTTTCTTCAGGAGAGTATGAACAAATGTTTTTTAAATTTTTTTTTTTACCAATCTTCGGTAGAATGTAGAATTTTGTGTATTACAGGGAACGATCAAATGGACCATTGTGATCCAGATAGCATGAAACAGGTTTGCCATCTCTGTCTTCTTCAGTCTTTCACTTTTCATTCCTTCATCATGTCACTAATTGCTCTCATCACCCATTACAGGTTTCCAATCAGAAGGGTCGTAACCCGGCCGACCGCTACAGTCTGAGCCTGGACGACGTGCGACTGTATTCCCCCCTTCTCCCTCTGGGAACGGCATCGGTTCCAGACACATCCGTCAGCTACACGTTTGGGCTTCCGCACTCCTCAACGAGTCCATGTCCAGACAGTACTTCATTCTGTGTCCAGCGCTCCACGAACTGCCTATCTCTGGACCTGCTGGATGATAACCAGTTGCTGGAGCTTGTCCTTTAAGAAACTGAGAAGACTGCAGCTTCCTGTTGTCTTGTCATTAAACCGGACAGAAAAAAAAAGACAAAACTGAGGCATGAACAGGACACATTTTTAGCAGGAATTTCATTAAAACTCAACCAATGTGTTTCTTCAGGAGAGTATGAACAAATGTTTTCAAAAAATTTTTTTTTACCAATCTTCGGTAGAATGTAGAATTTTGTGTTGAACATTCTACAGAACGTGTTAATGAGTAACCTTAAGTGAAGCAAGGTATTACTACACTAACATTGGTCCTTGATAAAATGACTTTATAAAACCTTCTCTTCCAAGTAAATTCCACAATAAGCAACAGGAGTCATCGCCCACAGTGAACCTTCATTGGTCCAAATCCTGTTCTGCTTGGCACTTTCACATTCAGGACAGACAAATTACTTGTTGGTTCACATCTTCTTAGGACATGTTGTAACATGTTATGCTACAAATATTGTTTAGGGAAAGAAACTTTGGACCTCTGAATTTCACATTTGTTCTAAGATGGCTTGAGAATGTCAAAATTGGAGGAACATTCTCTGAATTACATTATGAAAACAGATAGACGCTACCAGAAAATCCACTGAGTGCAGTGAAGCAAGGTATTACTACACTAACATTGGTCCTTGATAAAATGACTTTATAAAACCTTCTCTTCCAAGTAAATTCCACAATAAGCAACAGGAGTCATCGCCCACAGTGAACCTTCATTGGTCCAAATCCTGTTCTGCTTGGCAGAACTGTATATTAAACTACAAAACTAAACACTTTCACATTCAGGACAGACAAATTACTTGTTGGTTCACATCTTCTTAGGACATGTTGTAACATGTTATGCTACAAATATTGTTTAGGGAAAGAAACTTTGGACCTCTGAATTTCACATTTGCTCTAAGATGGCTTGAGAATGTCAAAATTGGAGGAACATTCTCTGAATTACATTATGAAAACAGATAGACACTACCAGAAAATCCACTGAGTGCCCAAAAACAAGTCCTGTACTCATGCAATAAAATGCCATGCAAGACTTTTAACTTGGGACTGAGTTTGTCTGGCTAATCAATATCAGTGTGCTTAATCAATATCAAATACGATACAATAATTCACATTCTCTGTCTTTTTCGGTCATGATAAGGCACTGAACCTGCACCACCTGTTCTCCTGTTTCACATAATAATTGTGTACAGACAATACTCATGTTCCCAACTTACAAAGCATGTGTGAACCCGCTTAAACCAGCAATTGGAACCAAGTTAAAAGGTCAAACCAAAATATTCCATGTCTGTTTTCTATTAGAGCTAACCACTGGTTTAATATAATGTCACATAGATCTTTACTACACAAGTCATGTTGAACTGAGTTGAACTTTTAAGAACAAGAACAAAGACAGACAGGTTCGCTGTATATAGAGCCGTGTTTGTTTTGTTCTGAATACATGGAGCTCTTTTGTTTTCGATAATTACAAAACTCACATCAAGCCCTCAGAGGTTGTGTATATAATGGTGGGTGTCATTTCTTCATCGATGTATTGTAAACACACATATTAAAAGCATACTCATATACAGTGTTGGGGAAAGTTACTTTTAAAAGTAATGCATTGCAATGTTGCGTTACTCCCTAAAAAAGTAACTAATTACGTTACTTAGTTACTTTTTATGGAAAGAAATGCGTTATTTTTGCATTACTTTTTAAATCTCGGCAGGGCTTGCTTGTTTGGTTTTAATATAAAAAGTTCTATTTTTGGCAAATATAAAAGCCCTTTCACACCAAAAGCCTCAGGCTGAAGGAAATGTAAATTCACGTCTGTACAGTAGAATTCAGAAGAAGAAAGGTCAACACTCTTCAGCAATAAAATAAAGAACAAATGTTAGTTTGTCTAGAGTAATTTTTGCTTAGTATGAACTGGATCATCGAAGGTCAGCAGCAAAGACACTGGTTAATAAAATGGGATTAAATACATAAAGCATATTTGTATTGTTTAACATATTTAATTATTGCATCATATTCTGAGTTGTTTTTATTAATTTTATTATTTTTGAGGAAAACTTGTTTTTTTTGTGAGTGAGTGAGATGAATTAATGCATGTTCACATTTAGTCTAGAACTAAAGTAACATCTTCCTCCCGATTTCTCTCAACATGGGGACAGGAGAGCTTTCAATCAATAAATGGGGGGGGGGGGGGGGGGGGGGGCGGGGGG